>NC_056730.1:418092470-418392470 GCF_019279795.1 Protopterus annectens | reverse complement strand
CAGAGCTGCACCCACCCAAGGTCCTTTATTCAAAACTGAGAAGCATGGGAAGCCCTAAACCATGAGAAACAAGCTTTTCATCAAAAAGGGAAGAAAAAAGCAGCACTCACTGCACTGCCACCACTGGACTGATTTTACAGTGGGTTGTCTGCCCAGGAGCTTTTCCCCTACTAGGGACCTAAACATCTATACAACCTCAGAAATCCATATCTACGGTTCAAACAGGGTTGCCAGACGTCCCTATTTGGGCGGGACTGTCCCGAGATCAGCAGCCTGATCCCGAGTCCCACCCTGCCGGTTTAAATCCCGGCCAGCCTCCGCTTTGTTTGTGGTTTTTTTTTTTTTTTGATTGTCCCGTATACCTGGCATGCAGGCCAATCAAAAATTGCTAAACACGGAGCTTCTTGTGTTCTGCATTAAACACGAGAAGCTCCGTGTTTAGCGATTTTTGATTGGCCCATATGCCGGTATACGGGCCAATCAAAAATCGCTAAACACGGAGCTACTTGTGTTGAATGTGGAACTGCAATGCATTAAACATGAGAAGCTCCATGTTTAGTGCAGAGCTACTGAGCGAGCTCAATTCTTTAATGTGGAACTGTGTTTTGCATTAAAGACCTTTTTTTTTTTTTTTTTTTTTTCTTCACTTGCCATGAGAGACCTTCTTTTTTTTTTTTTTGTCCCTACCTGGGGGGGCTGGAAATCTGGCAACCCTGGGCTCAAATGACCTGTGACAAGTACAAATAAACACACCACTGACTAAATAATTAGACACTTTTCCATGCCTTAGTAGTAAGCCCACCCAAACAGTATCCTAAAAAGCAAACTCCAAGCAGTTATAATCATCCCCAACTCCCTTCGAGTCATTCCTGTTGAAACCCCTGACCAGCACTTCCCCACAACTTGTGTAGTCAGCCTGATTGGGATGGGCTTCTTCAGACAGTGTAAAATTTGTCTCATGTTGCCTGACGATCATCTATTACTCAAACAGCATAAGGTAGTGTGTGAGAGATCACATATATAATATTCTTGGAGGCAAAAATCTCACACACAGTAAACTCAGACCTCAAAATCAGCACTACACCACACATCACAACTCAACAAGGTCATCACAATACACATAATCCATCATATGCTGAGATTCTAAAGATTAACTTGCCTAAACCTCAAAGACCTCCAAAATGCAACACAGGCACAAAGCACACCTCACTGAGCCTGTAATACAGGTATTACCCAACCAAACATTCTGGTTATTTGTGACTCCATTATAAGACACACAGAAATACCCCTTACCAGGCAGACAAGGGAAAGAGTGACAGTTAGTTACCTGTCTGGTTCCAGGATCCAACAAATCACATACACACTCAAGCCCTGAACAAGCACCTGTATGACTCTGTCATAGTTCATGTGGGTGTCAGTGACTTGAGATGTACCTCTTTGGACTATGTGAAGAGAGACATGGTGGAGCTCTCAGACTATGCATCCCATTCAGGTATCAGCCTAGCACTGAGCAGCATTCAATGTCTCCAAGGATGATGCCACAGTATGAGCCAAAAAACTGACTCCAATATTTGGCTGTTTTTTTGGTGTCATTCAAAGGGGGGTCCAATATCTGTCAGACTGGCAGGATATGATTGACAGATCATACGACTTCATCTGCATTTGCCCCCTCTAACATTTTGATTATTGATAAAAAACATTCTCCACCCCCATAGTGTCCTTTTTGGGCAACGACAACTTGATAAACCTACCAACATATCAAAGCAAGCAAATGAAAATATGAAGGTGTTACTATCAATGCTAGAAATCTAAACAAGAAACTTCACTCCCTATAAGCCCTCCTCTGTGCAGTGACTGACACATGGTTTAAAAAGTGGAGAGCATTCTAGCTGTGAAGGGCTGTAACACCTTCCAGGCATTCAGAGAGGCTAATGTGCAAGAGGAGAGAAAAGGTGGAGGTGTCTCCATCTTCATCCAGAAGAGACTCACATGAAGGCTGGCAAAGCAACATGATGAACTAATGCTTATGCATGTTCAAATCACCATTATAAAGGCCCTGTACCATATATTAGATAGCTATAGAACTCCTTCTATGATCCAAGAAAACCACAATGCCTATCTACATGTACTTGGATCATTCAGCATTTAATGAAATCCCATTATCATAGGTGATCTAAACGATCGAGCTATAGACTAGCACACCTACACCACCACCACTAATTCACAAGCACAGAGATTCCTGGGCTTTGTCAATACAAATGCCCTGTAACAATTATTCGGCTCAGGAGCTTAATAAAATCCACCAAAGCCAAGTTTGAGGGTAAAACAGCCACCCAAGCCAAAGACAATCACAAGAACTTTTTTAGTTATAGTCATAATCTCAGAAATACAATGCAGCAATCCGCTGAGCTGATTGTGAGCAATGTTTCCTACACTGATGCTAGAGATATAATGAACCTAGTATCCAATAAATTCAGCTCAAACTTTATCCCTCTCTCCATTCTGTCTATCTCACACGGTATACCTGAAACTCATTGTCAGCTATCACACAAGACTAAGTTCTAAAAGTGCTATCAAAAACTAAAAACTACTGCATCGATGGGTCCTGACAGTATTCCTGGAGACATTTTAAATAGCAATACATATGCTTTATCCACCCCTCCAACACCACCGTTTAACCTCAGCCCCCATATAAGTTTTGTACCAAGTGAATAGAGATGAACTGCAGTAATACCCCTGTAAAAAGGAGGTCCTTCCTTAGGCCAAGGCAATTACAGACCTATAAGATGACTTGGCCATCCTGCAGAAAGTTTTGTCCTAAACAAATAACTGGTGTCAGAATCATGGAATGAAACTAAATGACAAAAAAATGCATTATCATATCTTTTGGGAAATCGCCTACCCTGGGGGGAATTAGCTTATTGACAATATGTCCCTAACAGCTGATCCAGTTGTTCAGGATTTTGAGCTTATGTAGACAATGACATAACATTCAACCAACATGTGTCCACTGTTGTATGCAAGTCCTTCTATATTGCATAGTATATAAACAAAGGGATTACATCTAGATCTAGGGATGTCATTGTCCCCTTTTACTCAGCCCTTATTAGGTCAAACACTGATCATAATAAATACCCCTTTGGCATATACCTCTCCAGACACATGCAACAACTGGAACGTCCAGAAAGATACCTTACTAAAAGGATACAAGGCCTAAATAATATGTTCTTCATGGGCCATCTCAAAAGTCTTGTCACTATGCTTTGTATCCTATACATTGTTAACACAGGACCTGTATTTGGTAAACAACGCATCCTCCGACCCAATATTGATGGACCTACTGCAAATCAGCAAGTCAAGGTTCAGAGATCTAAACCTCTTCTGAAACATTAACAGAATGGTTTAGTGGAACAGATACCACTGCTGTGGAACAGACCCCCATCCATGTAAAGAAAAGAACAGCTCATCTCTGTTCATATTCAAGTGCAACATCTAACGATGGGTAATAGAAAATTTAGCCCAGGACTGCCCTTTACTACTAATGGACAGAGGCAGCTCATAAAAGCTTTATCTCAAGCATGGGACCCCTCAAGTTCTCTATGGCATGATCCCAGTTATTCTCACTAGAGGTAATATATAATTATTGACCATGGGATGGGTAAAGCCATTCGAAAATCAAATGGAATATGTTAATTCAAGCACCAAAAGGGAAAATTGGCTAGGCTTTAAATGTCACATCAGGGCAGAAAGCCTAGTACTTATCTATAAACCTATAACATTATTTGATGATTTCTCCCTAGGTCTTTATTAGACATGGGATGCCCCTGCTGGATATTCTTGGTTAACAAATAATAAACAAATCTGTTTACCTGTTTAAAAGAGAGAGAAAGAGAGAAAATGTTTACAACAGAACAGCAATTACCGGTAAAAGAATGTCCCCATTTATTAACACAAGATCCTCAGTTTGTGTTTTTAAGGTAAATATATTCTTATTTACCTGCAGTGGTACAAGTGTACAGACTGTTACATCTGTTGGTACTTTTGACATTTTAGTATTGTAATTACAGACATGTTACATTTTAGACAGTGTGTCAAGAAGACTTGGACAATAGGTCATTACCTGGCCGTGACACTCGGGGTCCCTGGAAAACAGCCTGCAAATACCCAGCTCGGCAACCCACTTCAAGGTTTCCCACCAGCTCACTCGTTAAAAGCAGGCATCTACCACAAAGGATAACCACAAGTTATTACCCATCCGTGACACTCTGGCCCCTGGAAAACAGCCTGCAAATACCCAGCTTGGCAGCCCACTTCACGGTTTCCCACCAGCTCACTCATTAACAACAGGTATCTACCACAAAGGATAACCACAGGTCATTACCCGGCCGTGAGACTCGGGGTCCCTGGAAAAAGGCCTGCAAATACCCAGCTCAGCAACCCACTTTGTGGTTTCCCACCAACTCACTCGTTAACAGCAGGCATCTACCACAAATGATAACCACAGGTCATTACCCGGTGAGACACTCGGGGTCCCTGGAAAACAGCCTGCAAATACCCAGCTTGGCAGCCCTCTTCACAGTTTCCCACCAGCTCACTCACTAACAGCAAGCATCTACCACAAAGGATAACCACAGGTCTCACTGACTAACCATACCTTGAGACTGAAAACAAACCTTGTATTTCTTACCTGCCATTAGCACTGTAGTTTGTAACCAACCAGAACCTGCCTTACATCTCTCTTTCTCATAATAATCTTCCTGGCTTTTCTATCAAAACTCTTACACTACTTACAGTTACAACCACTCCTAAGCTCACCCTACTTTCTTTGCCCATATCTTTTAACTATCCTAACACTTCTCTACACACCTCTCCTAGTAGCCAGTACCTACCTTCTCCACTGATTGTTTTTTGTGTGCATTCCTCTCTTTGCTCATCCAGCCAGCTGGTGTTGAGTTTTTGTACTTATAATACTCTCTCTAACCTATCTCCATCTCTGCCATAAACTCTCTATAACTGCCCCATGATAGCTTAGAACTCATTTTCCCATACTTCTTAAGGGCACCTATGTATTCCCTCACATAATCCTTTGTGCTGTTCAAATCCTCACTGCAGAAGATGGCACTATTCTTTCCATTCTATCTCTCCACTATGATCTGTTTACCCTCTGCTACAAGGCTTCTGATGGTTACTACAGCAGAAAAACAAAATGTGAACAGTATCATTTGTGTATAATTGTGAACAGTGGTCAGATGTATGTGTTTAGCACATTTATGGCTACCCTGTTATAATTAAAGCAATAATACAACTATAAGACTATCTTCCTAGCACTCCGTGCTGCTGTGGAATATTCAGTCGGTAATGAATCTATCTCTTCTGCATGCTATAAAGATTGTAGCGACTGCTGCTACTTTAATTGAAAGTGTATTGATTGTGTCACTTTCTCTTTGTAACTAAGTTTATTAGAGACTGCTGCTAATACAATTTTTATTGGAACAGTTGAGCATTATGAAGCAAATTCTTAGCAAGTGATGCTAATATAACTTAAATGGACTGGTGGACATTACAGGCTAATACTTTAGTTTGAAGGATTTAGAGTGATTGTCTTCTGTGACCATATATCATAGCATCTTCATCTACAGAACTAGAAACTGAAGCTTATACCACTTAAGTCTTCCCACGGCCTAATTAGAAAGTATCAGCACTGTCACAATATTAATTATATAACTGTGAATAGTGACTGAATGCAGTAGTAAATGTACAATGTAGAAATACTACCTCTGCAAATATTGAGTAGGAAATAATCACTGGCTACTAGTGCTATATACAGATTCTGTTCTCAACACTTGCATTTACAAAATATGCTACATTGTTCTCATCATTTGTATTTACAACATATGCTGCAGCTACCTATGTGAAGGGCATAGCCGAGGCTTAATTATTGTTGTATGTTGTTCCATGGTGTATGCTACTGTATTTATTTCAAAGCTTATTACCACTACCAAGACATTTTATTGTACAGTGTATAGTGGTCAGCTATCTCATTAAAAGGTGTAGTTAAGGTCAAGCAAAAACAGTGACTATATTGTGGATTTATTACATACTACTTTGCCTAAAAGTGCTACTTAATCTTTACAGCTGCACTCAACTCTAAGTGTAATTGTGGACCCAATTATCATAAGGAATATTGTTAACTGACTTAGTCAATGTGTAGGACATTTTATTGTTGAAGCATTTAGCAAAGGTAAATTGCTATCTGATATACTCTGTCTTAACTACTGCACATTTGTATTGTAATCTCTGCTGATTCTTGTGAGAATATTAACCTGCTGCCCATATCTCCTATACTTACCACTTTCTTTACCTTGTCCTCACCCCCCCTCTAGCCCACATCTCTGTGTCACTGCTGGACAGAGGCACACCAAACTAATGGGCACAGTATTTTTTCATATAAGGGGTGGCGTAAGCCACAAAAATTTGGGCTAGGCTTATAAATGCCTTAGGGCAGATAGCCTAGTATAAACCTATGAACCTATGAACATGTACAGTATCTCTGGAAATATCCAGTTAACCCATATCTTTACTTCACAGATCATTACCCAGCCATGACACTTGGGGTCCCTGGAAAACAGTCTGCAAATACCCAGCTCAGCATCCCACTTCACGGTTTCCTACCAGCTTACTCGTTAACAGGAGGCATCTACCACAAAGGATAATGACAGGTCTCACTGACTTTAAGTATACCTTGGGACTGAAAATAAATCTTGTATTTCTTACCTGCCATTCATGCTGTACTTTGTAACCAACCAGAACCTGCCTTACACCTCTCTTTCTCATAATATTCTTCCTGGCTTTTCTATCAAAACTCTTACACTACTTATAGTTATAACAACCCATAAGCTCTCCTTACCATCTCTGCCTCTATCTTCTAACTATCCTAGCACTTCTCTACACACCTCTCCTACTACCCAGTACCTACCTTCTCTACTGATTGTTTGTTTTGTGCTTTCCTCTCTTTGCTCATCCAGCCAGCCGGTGTAGCCCTGCTCCATTCTCCCTCACTACGCTTGGGCTCACTTCGCTCCCCTCCCCTACCCCTAATTCCTGCCCGCCCCCACTACATCTACATTTATCTTTATAGGTTCATAGGTTCATAGGTTCATACCAGGCTATCTGCCCTAGGGCATTTATAAGCCTAGCCAGAGTATGTTTGGCTTTCGCCACCCATTTTAAATTAATTTTGCTATGCCCTTTTTCGAGGTTAGTATACTGTGCCTCTGTCTAACAGTGACACAGAAGTGATACCCGGGGTAAACCTACAATCTCCCATCCACTCATCAAGATTCCTCTTGAAAAGAGTCAATGAGGGACTCTGCCTAACCTGGACTGGGATTTTATTCCAGAGTGAAGGGAGCCTCTGGGTTATGAATCTGTCCCTCCAGCATGTCCTATTTATTTCAGTGCTGAGGTTCAAGTCTCTCGAGCGTGTAGCTCGATGGGATTTGGATTTTTTGAGGTGCAGCATGTCCCTTAATTCCGGGTTGGACATGGCCTTATACGTCAGGCACAGGTCACCTCTGAGCAGGCGGTATGCCACTGAGTAGAGCTGGAGTTTCTTTAACCGGGCAGCATATGGCATCTGTTTGAGCCCTTTGATCCTCTTGGTGATGACTTTTGGGGTCTTTCCAGTTGCTGCAGGTGTTTGGTAAGGTACATCCCAAAAGGGGCATTGTACTCAATTATGGGCCTGATGAGGGATGAGTAAAGAGGCACGATGACCTCCCCTAATCTAGATGTGAATCCCTTCATGATTAGGTGGGCTATATAAAATGTTTTTCTAACCACTTTGGCCACGTGGTTGTCAAATGAGAGATTGCTATCAACTTGGGTCCCCAGGTCCCTAATTACTTCTTCTGTTCTTAATGGATTACCACCTATGTGGTAATTTGTGGGCACTTTGTTTTTGCCAAAGGGGATGACTATACACATTTTGGCGTTTAGCTTGAGGCCATGGCTCTGGCACCAGTTGTCTGTTTCTACGAGGCCCTTTTGGAGGATGCTTCTGTCGGTTGGAGAGTCGATTATGGTGCCCAGTTTGCAGTCATCTGCGAACTTGGTCAGCCACAGTCCTTCCATGTTGGCCTGTACCTCTGAGAAATATATACCAAACAAGAGAGGTCCCAGGACTGAGCCTTGTGGGACGCCACTTGTAACTGGTTTGGAGTCTGACATGGCTCCAGCAATTCTAACCATGTGGGTTCTGTCCTTGAGCCAGTTTGCAACCCATCTAGTGACATAGGGGTTTATATTTAAGCTGGTGAGCTTATCTATAATGCCCGAGTGGGGTATTGTATCGAAGGTTTTTGCAAGGTCCAGATAGGCTGTGTGGACCACCTTCCCTTCGTCAATGGCCTTGGTGACTGTTTCAAAGAAGTCAACCAGGTTTAAGAGGCAGGATCTGCCCTTAACAAAGCCAAACTGGGTAGGATCCAGTGTCTGTAGGTCCCCAATATCTTTATTTATGAGGTCCATGATGATCCTTTCCATAGCTTTGCAGACCAAGCTAGTCAGGCTTATGGGGCGATAGTTTCCAGGGTCCGTTGAGGCACCACCTTTGTGGAGAGGGACCACTGTTGCTGTACGCCACTCTTTGGGTACATATCCTGTAGTAAGGCTGAGATTGAACAGTAGTTTTATGTTTGGGTTTAGCTCTTCTTGGAGTTTATGTAGGACACAGCCTGGGACACCGTCTGGTCCCATTGATGCTGTGTTTTTTGCTTTGGAGAGGGCGGCTCCCACCTGAGCATCTGAGATGTCAGGGGAGCAGCACTCTGCTGGGATAGATATTTGCCCTTTGGTGGGGAGGTAAGTTTGCGCTGAACCTGTCAGCTAGGATGTTGGCAATGTCTGTGGGATCAGTGTATTTTTTGTCATTTTGGACTAATTCTGAGCATATCTGGGAATTCCCACCCAGGTTCCTAACATAACTAAAGAAAGCCTTCTGATTATCCTTAGTGTCCTGTGCAATTTTTCTCTCGAAGCTGGCCTTTGACGATTTTATGAGTGCCCTTAGTTTTTAGCTAATACTGATCAGAGATGCCTTCCCTTTTTGGGTTTTTGCTCTATCATGTAGTAGCTTCCTCCTTCTATTGTATAGTTTGTTTATGGCTGGGGTCCACCAGACAGGTCGTCTGCCTTTGGAGGATTGGGTCTTGGTTTTATTTGGGATTGCATGATCCATGCAGTCCTGAAGGTGTTCATAGAATGCATTTATAAAGGATTCTGCGGTCTGGGCAGTATTTTCCACAGGCCCGGGGGCTTTGAAGGATTCCACCTCGGTTTTGAGGAGTGTGAAATTTGCTTTAGAGAAGTTTTTCACTGTGGTTTTCTGGACAGGGGGTGGGGTCAGGATGTGAATATCCAGTGAGATCAGTTTATGGTCTGATCTTACCAGTGAGGGATACACTTCTGGTCTGGAGCATAGAGTCCCCATGTTGGTGATGATCAGGTCCAGTATGTTTACCCCTCTTGTGGGAGTGGTAACAAGTTGTTCCATAGCATTTGAGTTTATGAATTCTAGGAACCTTTGGGCAAGGGTGTTGGAGCTAGAGTAATGCTCCCAATCTATGTTTGGGTAGTTGAAGTCGCCCAATATAATGGTGTTGGAGAGACCTTCATATTTTCCAGTGTTCTCAGGAAGGCCGAGTGGGGTTCCTGGGTTTGGGAGGGTGGTCTGTAGCAGGCTATAAACTGGAAGGCAGTTTTACCCACTGTTAGTTGCACATGGATAGTCTCTGATGCTTCGTGCTTTGCCACCAACCTGGAGGTGTGGGTATCTTTGATGAATATTGATACTCCCCCTCCTTTTGTGGTTCGGTCCAAGTTTTGGGGCCAAAAAGCATGGTATGAGGTATAACCTGGTAGTGCTGGGGTGCTCTCGGGACCCCTGAACCAGGTTTCTGTTACTGCACAGATATCGATGTTCTCCATGCTAAGGAGAGTTTCGAGTGCGTGCATCATGAGGTTTAGACTTCTAGCGTTGAGTAGCATTACTCTTAGTTTCTTATCCCTTGTGATACCTATGGAGGTGGGTTTGTCTTTTGAGCCTTGCCTAAAAAAGGCACTATGGGGGTAGCAAGAGCCTTTGCCAATATCCGAAAGCCCAGGGGTGACAGGTGCAAGCCGTCCCTAGCAAAGCATCGTGGCTTGTCGTGCATATCATCCCAAGCTGATAGGCATTGGATCCCCTTTGAATGACACCAATATTTAAGCCAATTGTTGAAATTGGTCATCTTGTCTTCATACTGTGGCATCATTCTTGGTGAGGGTAAGATGCTACTCAAGGTCAGGGTCATACCAACCTGGGCTACATGCTCAGAGAGCTCCTCTATGTCTCTTTTCATGTAGTCCAGGAAGGTACGTCTCAGGTCATTCACACCAGCATGGACAATGACTGAGTCATATTTGTACTTGCCTTGGAGTGACCTGAGTGCTTGTGTTATGTGGCGGATCCTAGCGCCAGACAGGCTGCTCATCGTGACCTTCTCCTTGTTCAGCCTGGTGAGCGGGACGTCAGTGTGCCTGATGATAGAGTCACCTATTACAAGTGTATCAGGTGTGTTGTTTAGCCTTAAGGGCTGTGACTGTTCGGCACACTGGCTTTGTGAGATATGTGTTGCACGTGTTTTTTTGGGGGGTAGTGGTTGCTTGGGTGTCTGCTTTGGAGGTCTCTGCTGCTTAGGCAGATCTTTATTTAGAGCCTCCGAGTATGTTTTTGTGTGATTATGTGTTTGGTTTGCTGTCATGGTAGGTCTATGTGAGACTGGAATTGTAGTGAGTGTGGTTTCCTTCTCCTCCTGACTGGTTTTGCCAGTACTGAGTTGAGAGAGCTTAGCCTCCAGTTTGGCTATATGGTTGCATCTCTCACATGTGTTGGAATTTGTTGGGAGGAGGAGAGGGTTGTCTGTGTACATGAGGCAGTTGTAACATTGCCTCAAGATTCCCATATTCACCAGCTGGACCAGAGAGGAGATTGACAACTGACCTTTGGACATGCTAGAATAATATTGGGAATTCCTTTATAATTGAAAACAAGGGCCAATGGGGAGCGAGGGTGTAGTGCTTTTAATTTTTAGTGCTGACTTATAATTGCTTTAGTGAGCAAGTGCCAGGTAACAAGTGCAATGTGTTACAGGTAACTTAAATGCAAAAACGACAAACAGTAACTTTCTTTCAAGCAAAGCAAGGAAATAAGTACAGTAAGCAATGCAGATATCACTAAGGATCCACAGAAGCGCTGAGAAGCCGCGTTTTAGGTGGAATTAGCGTTCCAGGGAAATAACAAGCATACAAACAAAGCTAGATTCAGCAGGCCTGAATCTAGTCTATGCTACAGCAAACAACAAATATTCAGGCACTATAAACCTTTAACCAGAAATTCCCAGCTCAGAAGGGCAGAGTCCAGCCTCTCCTCCCACAAGAGTGCAGACCACAAACCTTCTTAATGTAAAATAACTGGCCTGAAGCCCAAGTGCTTAAACCAGAGATTTACATATAACGACACCTCTCAACTCATTACCCAATCATGTACACCTACCCATATCATCCAACTCTCCTCCTCAACCCTTCCCTTAATTAACTCCACTCTGCTACTCCTCCTATCAATGATACACCAACTATCACTCCCAAACCCTACCCTGCACAAACACTACAATCCACTCTTATTAACATGTTACTAGTACATATTACTTTCCTAATTATACTACTTACACTTTCTCTCCTCACCTCTTACCATATACACTTATAAGCAACCCTACATTATGCAGGTACTGCTGCCTCTCATCATAAGAACATTCAGTCTTACTTCTCTATCTCTTCCTCTATCCTTACCCTATCACCCGCCAACTACTCATACTTTAAAATACTACTTCACCCCAAATATCATCAACCCTCCCTAAAATTCAACAGACAAATCACAAAACTCCTGCAGTCCATTCTCTGCATTGCCTCTAAATTATCTCGCTGTGGGGATATTCATCCCAACCCTGGAACAACAACTCCTACAAACCTAACCCCCCCAAATTCCCCTTCATCCCTACAGTCTAAATCAACTTCCTAGGAAAACTACTGACCTACTGTTTCTAAATATAAACTGTAGAAGTATCTCAAACAAAATCTATGTCCTGCATGCCTGTCTTTCTCTATACCTGCCAGACATAGTGGTTATAAAGTAGAGTTGTGTACACATACCATAAATGTAGATATTCAAGTGCATTCACTGTTGTAGTCATTACATTTGGGTTATCCTTGCCAGGGTAGCCCTCAGCCAGCCCGAATACCAGAGACTTAGTATTTCTGCGCGGTTGCTGTCGCTTGAGGAAAGACGTCAGGTCATCAGTAGTATAAAGTAAGGCAGCCAACGCCATTACATCAGTTTTTCTTGCCCTAACCATTCAGAAGCCCCTAAGGTAGGAGGCCAGGTTCTGGTGGAAGAACCCCACCAGTGGAAAATAAATACCAATATGTCCCTTGTAAGGAAATTAAGAGAATAGAGGGGGATGGAGTGAGGGAAACCAGCACTGCAACAGTGAATACACTCGAACATCTACATTTATGGCAAGTGTACACAACTGTACTATGTTCTTCATGTTTCACTGTCACAGTCATCACATTTGGGTAGATTCCCAAAGCTGAAGAAATGGGTGGAGGCAGTCAAGGAAACTAGGGGCTGGCTAGGATGCCCTGCAAGACTGCAGAGGCAAACCCTGCCCTGGATTTGGAGAAGAGAGGCAGGTGGTAATGCTTGGTAAAAGTGTGAACAGATGTCCAGATGGCAGCCTCCTGGATGTCCCTGGTGGGGACTTCTCTTAGGAAAGCTGCAGAGGTAGAGGCTACTCTGGTGGAGCATGTCCTGACCCCCTTGGTGGGAGGCTTTCCATGCTGTTTGTAGCAGAAATGGATGCAGTGTGCTGTCCATTTGGAAATGCTTTGCTTCGAGATGGCTTTGCCTTCTGCCCCTGTAGCATAGGTAACCAGCAATTGATCAGACTTTCTGAAGGATTTAGTCCTGTCCAGATAGAATCTGAGCTGTCTTTGCACATCTAGAGAGTGAAGGATCCTTTCCCCTTGTTCTGGGGATTAGGAAAGAAGGTGGGCAAATTAATGGATTGGTTGAGAGCCACACTGGACACCACCTTAGGCATGAAGGATGGGTTAGTTCTGTAGGATACCCTGTCCGAATGGAAGATGATGAAGGGTTCCACAGCCATGAGTGCTTGCAGCTCAGAGACCCTTCTGGCTGAGGTGATGGCCAGAAAGAATGCTGTCTTCCAGGAGAGAAACTTTAGCTCTGCAGAAGAAGCTGATTTCCAAGGCAGCAGGGTGAGTTTTTCCAAGACAAAGTTAAAGTCCCAAGCTGGTGTTGGTGCCCTTCTGGGGGCCTCAAGTTGCTAGCCCCTGTGCGGAACTGTTTGATAAAAGGATGTGAGAAAATGGGGGTGCTAAGTGGAAAAATGAACAGAAATAGCAGAGGTATGAATTTTTACAGAGGAGAAAGAGAGACCACTGTGTAGTAAGTCAGCTAAGTAATCCAGGATGAGAAGGATGGAGGGCTGTGCCATATTGGCTCCCTTAGCCTGGATCCAGGTGCAAAACCTTTTCCATTTATCTGCATAAGACTTTCTGGAGCTAGGACATCTGGCCTCACAGATAACATCCAGAGCCTGTTTACCGAGGATGGCAGATTGGTCTGGGGTTAGGGAATAAGCCAAGCTGCCAAATTGAGTGTCTGCAATTTGGGATCCATGAATTCCCCTCCCCTCTGGGTCAGGAGATTTGGAATCTGAGGAAGATGCCATGGAGGCAGCAGAGACAGGCTGTGCAGCAAGGGGTATCAGTGTTGTCAGGGCTGGTCTGGAGCTATAAGAATGGTCCTTGTTTTTTTCCTCCCTTATTTTAAGCAGTACCCTGGGGATGAGAAGTAGGGGAGGAAAGGTATAGACTGACAGATTGACCCAGGGGAAGGACAGGGCATCCACTTTCCAAGCCATGCAGTAATGCTCGCTGGTGCAGAATTTGCTGAGCTGATGGTTGGTGTGGGATGCAAAGAGGTCGACCTTCGGGGTTCCCCATTTTGGAGTTTTTAGGCTGACGGTACTTCTGTTGAGTTGTCACTCATGTGGGTCCAGAAGGTTTCTGCTTAATTGGTCTGCCAGAGAGTTGAGAGAGCCTGTCAGGAATTGTGCTATCAGGTGTAGTTGCATGGAGGAGGCTGTGAGCCAAAGGGTCATGGCCAGCCTGCATATAGGGTAGGAGTGAGTCCCTCCCTGCTTGTTGATGTACCACATCACAGTGGTGTTGTCTGTTGTGATCAGAAGAACCCCTGGAGAAAGAAGGGGTTTGAAAGCTTTCAAGGCATGCTGTACAGCCATCATCTCTTGTTGATTGATGTGCAGAGGGATTTCCTGAGGGCTCCATTGGCTCTGTATGTACCTGCCGTCCAGGTGTGCACCCCAAGTGTAGTCTGATGCATCTGTGGTGAGGGTCTGGGTAGCAGGAGGTAGGGAGAAGGGCAGCCCTCATTGTGGGAGCATGCTGTTATCCACCAAAGAAATTCCTTTCTGAGGCAAGGAATTATAGGTAGAAGAGTTTCTAGGTCTTGAGAGTGTTGACACCAAAGGCTCTTTAGGTACCACTGAAATTTCCTCATATGCAGTCTGGCTCATGAAATGAATAGAATGCAAGATGCTATGAATCCCAGAGCTTGCAGTATCTTCCTTGCAGATTGCTGGGGCCTGGTGGTTAGTTGAAAGAAGTAAGTTGGCAGGAAAATTTGTTTCTCTGGTGTAAGGAATGCCATCTGGGATGCTGTGTCCAGACTTGCTCTCAGGAAGATTAGCTTTTGGGTGGGTACCTGTTTGGATTTATTTTCATTGACTGTGTACCCTAGGGAGGTTAGTAGGGTCTTTACAAAGGCCAGGTGCTTAAGTAGCTTTTCCTGGCTATCTGCTTGAATAAAGCAGTCATCTAAGTATGGGTAAATTTTTATATTTCTTTGTCTGCAAAAGGCAATGACCAGAGCCAGACATTTAGTGAAAACTCTGGGAGCAGTAGAAAAGCCAAAGGGAAGTGCAGAAAACTGAAAGTGCTGAGACCTGCCCTTACACGGAGATATTTCCTGCATGACCCCCTACTAGGGATGTGAAGGTAGGCCTCTTTTAGATCTACGGTGGCTAGCCAAGTGTCCTTGGACAGCATGGGTTGTAGCTGCTGGAGGGTGAGCATTTTGAATTTTGGGATCACCAGGAAGGTGTTTAGAATGAACAGACTGAGGTTGCGGTACCAGTTGCTCTCATCCAACCCTACAGAATTGCAGGAATGTGCTCTACTGCTCTCATCGAGAGCGGGGAAAGGATTTTCTTTTTAGCCTCTGCCCACTGATTTGGTGGTAGATCTGGGTACCCTTTTGGGGTTGGAAGGGTATGGAAGGAAAATTTGTATTCCTGAGACACAATGTTCAGAACCCATTGGTCCTTGGTTATGGTGGCCCAGATGCTTGAGTGAAACGAGAGTTTCCTCCTAGGGGTAAGTGAGGGTGGGCAGAGGGGGGAGGTGGAGGAGGTGAGTCATTGTGAGTTCTTACCATAAGGGGGTGACTTAGAACTCCCTGGTTTTGAAGTGGTGGTAGTCCACTGCTTAGATCTCTGCATTCTCTGGGGCTGCTGTCTGGGGGGGGGTCTGTTTCCACGGGGCCTAGGCTGGGCTGGTTTACTCGGAGCAGGAAAGGACCGGTGCTTGAAGGGACAATGCCTGCTGAGCCTAGGGGGCTGGACTTGTAAGAAATCCTTAACTGTTTGCATAGATTTTGCTTTTTCTTCCATTTTTTTAAGACCTCTTCAGCCTTAGTGACAAATAAGTTGTCTTTGTGCAAGGGGGCATCCAACAATTTAGATTTGACATGGTCTGGCAGGGGTTGTTCCTTATGCCATGCATGTCGTTTGACAGATCCAGTGACTGCTGCCCTGCAAGAAGCTTCTAGGGTGTCAAAACCACAGTGCAAAGTTTGTTTGGTTACTTGGCTTGCAGAATGCATTAAGTCTTGTAAATCTTTGGATTCTGCCCAAGAAGGAAAGGAAGACATTTTTTGTTTAAGGAGTTCCAAGGTATGTTGCCAAAATTTCGGCATATGGAACTGGCAATTTAGTGCCCTGATAGCAAGAGTAGCTGAGGTGTATACTTTTTTTACCCCATCTGTCCAATGCTCGGGAATCCCTGTCTGAGGGGGTGGGATTCTTAGCAGAGGTTGCTTTAATCCCTTTTGGCCCTTGAGAAATGATCTCAGGGTCAGCTGTTGAATTTTTAAAAAGGTATTTGTGTGAGTCAGGGACCTCTGTCTGGTTTTCTGGGAGCAAGAGGTAGGGTATCAGGAGTCAAGGTGGATTCAAGGAAAACATCATCCACAACATCCAGGACTGGAGGGATGGCCAAGGGTCTGTGCTGTGGAAGATCTAAGAATTCCATGAGTCTCTTCTTAGACTGGGGGTAGTCCTGACTCTCCCATTGCAAATGCTCCCTTAAAGTATGCAGGGTTTCCCCAAAGGAAAAATCCTCTGGGGGAGAGGCTGAAGGAATGGAGTCCTCTGCATAAGAATCCTCATAAGTGGAGAGGGGTTGCATGTCTTCATAGTCACATGCATCAGATTCATCTGACTCTTGTTCAGACAAAACTACACGGGACAGATCTATTTTCCTTTTTGAGGGTGTAGCTTAGCTTCCCCTGATCAGCATGATAAGGTCTTCCACCATTTTAAGCATTTGAGTCTGAGGCAATGCAGCCTGCGCCTGAGCGTTGTTCGTCAGTTTCTTGGGTGTGGTTCGAACCCTGGGCCTAAGAAACTCAGTTGTTTTTGAAAGAAGACGTCAGTTTGTGTCAAGATTTGGTAGTGCGAAGGACTTCCTCAGAAGCAGGTGCCTGCTCAGCGGCTCCGTACCCATCCAAGTTAGAGACGACCGCAGGATCCTTAGTCGAAGAAAAGTTTTGTGTGGAATACCGAACTCCGAAAGGATCTCATTTGTGACCTATGAATCAACTGAAGTGGGCATCAAGGGCTGTGAAAGTGGCTCACTGAGTACCGGAGGACTGATGACTAGCTTAACAGAAGCGTCGTCGGAAGGTTGGGATATCTCTGTCTCTGTCTTTATCTTTATGTTTTTTTAGGGAGATCTGCTGTAGGACGGCTTACCTAAGCTGTATCAGAATTTGAAGACTGTAAACAAAAATATCTGGCTACAATAAGGGCCCGATGATGAATAGTTCTGGAGTTGAACAAAGCACAGAATCAACAACAGGGGATGTCATGGTCTGGGCCTAAACAAGTGATGCAGTAAGAGTGGAAGTCTCGGTGTGGTATTTGCTTTCCACAGGCGAGACAATTGTTAACTTTTTCTGACATGGGTTAGTGCAAGAAAAAAGGATCCCCAATGGGGTTCTTAGCTTTAGAAGACCTCAACTTCAATTCGGAGACAGACTGGTGTAATGGTGTTGGCTGCCTTACTTTATACTACTGACAACCTGATGTCAGTCCTCAAGTGACAGCAACCGACGCAGAAATACTAAGTCTCTGGTATTCGGGCCGGCCGAGGGCTACCCTGGCAGGGATAACTCAAATGTGATGACTGCAACAGTGAAACACAAAGAACATCTGAGACTTGGCTAAAAACACATATCAACGACCATGAAATTATTCCCCCAGGATACAATATACTAAGGAAGGATAGAAAGGACAAAAAAGATGGTGGCATTGTTATATTATTTAAGAACCATCTCACAAGTGCTAAGTATACAATATCCCTCTGTTGGCAATGCAGAAATATTGTTCACCCAACTGCAACTCCACTCCAAAAAAACTAATAAACCTAACTGGATGCTATATACCTCCTGGCAACAATATACCCACTCTAGAAAATCTGCTCCATTGGTCCTGTTTATCTCTCCAAAGTGAAACCATCATTTTGGGTGACTTTAATATAGATCAGCTTTCCTGTAACTCTTCCACCCCAACAAATCATATTAATCTCCATGACTTTATCCAAGCCATCCAAACTCCAACAAAAATTGACAAGACAACTAACAGGGAATCAATCCTTGACTGGATTCTAACTAATAAACCTAGCTACCCCTCTCTTGCAGGTTGCCTCCCTGATGGTCTAAGTGACCATCTGCCAACCTTCCTTCTATGACAACACAACCAATGCAACCATAATCCCAAAAGTACAGTCTACCATTTTATTAGGAGAAAAAAAGAACTTTAACCCCATGAATTTCACAGTAGAACTAAAACATTGCAATTGTGCACTCCTGAAATATCTGGAATTAACTGTGGCAGTTACTTACTTTAATACCACCTTCTTAAATGTATTAGATCTTCACTCCCCTCCTAGAACTATAAGAACCAGATCTAATCCCACTCCATGGCTTACCAAAGAAACCAAATCCCTCCTCAAAGCTAGAGATAAAGCATGGGATCAATGGAAAAATGTTCAGTCCCCAGCTGCAAAATAAAAATATCAGGAGCTTAGGAATAAAGCTAAGAAAGTATTTAAACTTGACAAAAATAATTGCTACTCCATCCTTCAAATCAAGCACCAAAATATCCCTCAAAAATTTTGGCCAGCCGTGAACAAATTACTACTACCAGGCAAAACTGGTACCCCCTCTCCCACCTTAGTAAATAACTCAGACAGCACTCCCACTCAATTTAATAAATTATTTACTGAAACAATACTAACCCTAGCCAACCAACAGAAAACTCAAAACACACACCCTTCCTCTGAACCCCTCACTACTCACATAAGGAATAGCTTCTTCCAATTCCAGCCAGTCTCTATAGCTGGGATAAAAAAAAACCCTCAAAAAACTTAAGCCCACTACTCTGGCTGCTGACAAATTACCAGCGGAATTCCTAAAAACTGCTGCTGATCCAATGGCCTACCCTATAGCCATTCTAATTAACAGATCCCTCTCAGAAGCCACCGTCCCAGAAATATGGAAAATATCTGACATAATCCCCTACATAAAGGAGGTAACTCCACAGATCTTACAAAGTACTGACCTATAGCGATTCTATCCCCTCTAGCAAAAGTCCTTAAAAAGTGCATACACTTCCAAATGATTCACTACTTGCACACACACAGGCTCTTGTCAAACACCCACCATGGCTTCCGACCCTTCCATAGTACCACCACTGCCTTATTGTCCTTCTCCAATACAGTAAACTCTCATAGAAATGCTGGTAAATTTGTTTCTGTCATCTTTCTTGACTTTTCAAAGGCCTTTGATATGGTTAGGCATGACATTCTTATCAAAGAACTGTCCAAATTAGGACTCTCTCTTCCTGCCATACCCCGATTCCAAAGCTATTTAGTTGGCTGTCAGCAAGTAGTCTTGTGGAAACAAGAACTCTCCCCCTTCTCCCAGTTAATCTTGGTGGTCCCCAGGGTTCTATTTTAGGCCCTCTGCTCTTCACCCTCTATGCCAATAAGCTTCATTCCTCCACTCCCAAAACATCTGTCATCCATTCCGCTGATCATTCTGTGTTAATTTGTACAGCATCCTCTCTACAGGAACTTCACACTAACTCAGGAATCTATCCTCTCTATAGAAACATGGCTATCCAAACTCCAACTCATCCTAAACCCTGCTAAAACCAAACTACTACTCTTTAAACCCACTAGGTCCACCTCATCAACTTCTACCTTTAATATCAAGTCCAGTAACAAAAGTACAATCTCCCCCACAGAGCACACCAAACCCCTGGGCATAGAGACTGATAATTTAAGATTTTATATTCATATTTCCCAGACCATCAAGAAAATTAAAAAAAATAGATACCCTCTATAGAAATAGACAATTCCTTACCCAACAAACAAAAGCTACTTTAGCTCACACTCACCTAATTTCTACCCTCCTCTATCCCTCACATATTCTCACCAACGTTAGAAAAGCAGACCTAGCTAAGGTTCAATCCTGCTACAACAAAATCAATAGAGTTGCCTTAGACTCCCTATTTAGATCTCACCACTGCTCTTCCTTGAAGCTGCTCAACTGGCTGGAACTTCCACAGCTTCTGCATTACAACCAACTCTCTCTGCCCCATAAAATTTTATATCAACCATAAAAAAAAAGTGTGCATTGCAAAGCCTACTTCATCTCCACATCAATAACAGAACTCTTTGCTCCAGTAACAAACTTATTCTCACATTAACTAAGTCAAATAATACAGCAGGTGATGCCCTCTTTTCTAATTATGTATCCAAAATATGGAAGGATCTACCCTACAACATTAACTACTATCACTTCCTTCATACAGTTCAAAAAAGCATTAAAACTGCATCTCACTAATAACTGGCTATGCTCTTGCACTTCACCAGGCTAGACCCTCCAATATGTCAGACCCTCCACCACCTTAACTATCTCACACCTCAAGATGAACGGATAGGTCTAGATTCTATTACTGTATAAATACATACAATATAATAAAAATAGATTGTTGTTATGGTTTAGACCCCAACAACCTTTAAGAAGCTGTTGGTTTACACATGACTCTCTCCAGCAATGACTGAGGTCATTATATATCTCTTTAGACTAATGAAGCTATTACTGCAAGATTTCTCTGTTTTCACTAACTGTGGCTGCTGTGTATGAATATACTACTATTAATTAAGACTCACTGCATTTTGTATCTAAATATACTTTGTGAACTTTGTAGTTTTTGTTACATGTTATTCACGTGTACAGCTTTTCTCCCCGGGCCTCCACTGAAAATGGACCTGTGTCCAGTGGACTATCCCAGTTAACAAATGTAAAATAAATAAATAAATAAAATAGTATTGCAATTACAGGCACATTATTCTTGACTGTTGGGTTTGGCTCTGTAAGACATAGATCACCCCATCCTGGAAGATGCGCAGTGTGACCATTAACAGACAATTAGACTGATTAAAAGAATGTTCTTCATGCTGTATATCAGCAGAAGTGCACAAAGCTTAAAAAGTCGGAGCCTTTTTTATAAAAGGAAAATAATACATCAGTGATCCAGTTGCATTTTTTTCCTGGTGGTAAATTTACAGATGCATTTTTTTTGTTTGTTATTAGTATAAATAGTATTGTAGATGTGAACAAAAACTGGATTCTGGAAAACTGTACAGTACATATTGCAGGAAATAGTGTACAAATATTATTTGGTCTTCCTATTCTCTGTTTCCTAAATATGGATTTTTAAAACCCCAAGCTTATACAGTGGAATGATTTTTAACAAATATATCAAAATATTATAAAATATATATACTTATATACATGCACAAAAAAACGACAAACTGCAAACGAAGAATCTATTAAATGTACAAACAAAAACTTCAGCAGCAAAAATAAAAATTTAAAAACCACAAAGATAAACGAAACTGATGTTTGAGCGCGCTTTTGTTCTTTATTGTATAAGAACTTCTTCAGAATTAATAAAGAACGAAAGCGCGCTCAAACATCAGTTTCATTTATCTTTGTGGTTTTTAAATTTTTATTTTTGCTGCTGTAGTTTTTGTTTGTATACTTATATACATGTTTGCACACTCATCTGTTACATTCAGTATATTATTTATTGTGTCTTCAAAACTGTTGTTAGCACGATTACTAACAATGAAACAGAAGCAATGCACATATACTTAATGAAAATATTTGTGTATGGGAGTGGCACTGAATGGGGAAAAGTGCAGGGCTTTTGTTAGGTTTCTGCTTCTTCCAAAGGATCGACTCTAATCAGTTAATGACCTGAGTAATGTGAGAACCAGTGGACAGGCTAGGAGTGAGTAGTTGAAGCCAGTTCACCCATCTTGGGTGAGGGTTGGCAGCTTGGTCCAGTCCAAAAGTGAGTACATTGCAGCTCATGATATTCTGAATCAAATTAGCATTTTAATGCTTTACAGCTCAACACAGAATTTCAAGTACCCCTTGGATGTAAATTAATTTTTTCCCCAAATCTCACTCAGTTTGCTTTTAGAAATATATCATTTTATTGTATCAGATTTTTGATTAAAAGTTTTATTTTATCAGATTTTTGACTGACTGGGAAGGGGGAGATACCAAATGATGGCTAGTATAGTTCAACAGTGAAAAGCAGTCACTGAAGATTTAATAATAAAACTATAAACATCTGTATGATTGTACATGACATGAACAGTGAGGAAGCTCAGGCAGATGTGTATAGTTTTCCTGCTTCCTTGAAATTTAAACCCATACTCTTGACTAAACTGTACTTCGTACATACTGCAGCTCAGATGTCTTAAATTAATTACTCATTAAATGTTTATATTCTAGTCACAAATCACCCTTTGTTTGAAGAATAGATTTTTAAATTCTAGCAGAGAGGTCTAATGTTTTTGCTAAAAGTGAGTTTCATGAAGCCTTTTCCAGTTAGTCATTTTATTTTATTTATTTGTTTGTTTGTTCATTACCTGGGTTAGTCCCACTAGGCTAGTAACCTCTTTTCAGGGTGACCTGAGGTGGTACTTATGCTGATTAGGGGAAATTTGGCCAGGCACCAGAGGCATTTCTCTACTCTTTTTGTTGAGTGTCATAGGATCTTTTAAATTCACCTAAGCTACCTACCACCATCTCAGACAGACGGGACCTCAGCTTAACATGTTATCTGTAGAACAGCACACACAGGAGTGTACACCTAATACTGCACTGCAGTTTCAGTAATGGAACATGAATCCAATCACCAGGGGTGAAAACTGAACCCACAGCATTCAGACCTTCCAGCATTCAAGGAAACAGAGCTACCAGTTGAGCCATTGACAATGTCAGCTTTTCTTATTCTACTAGCTGTTGTGCGGTAAGAGTCCTATTAAGAAGGGAGAGGTACACTGCTTACTGTGCAAAAGAGAACCCATAAAGGGAGGGCCACACTGCTTTACTGTTTGAAGCAAAGCTTGTCTGTTGCTGGGACGCATGATGATATCACAATGAATATGCTGACTGCTGAATTTGCTATTCTCATGGAAAATGAAATAATCTAAAACAGAACTGAGGGAAGTTGGTCTGTGTAATGGGTGAAATTAAGATATCACACTAACTAGCTAATTATACAGGATTTTATTTAGCACTGTTGAGTATTACATTCATGTACTTTTGAATAATTTTGTTTTTTTAAGCATGACATTCAGCAAATTAACCCTCCTACATCTCTTACAAGACAAAAGCACAATTACTGACTGGCCTCCAGCTAGAAGGATTGAGTTATGGATGTGGATATTTTGTATGCTCTTGTCCTCTCCCAGATATTTCAGTTGAATGAGACCACACTAATTGCTGAGTTACTCCTGCTTTCAGGATAATGGCTGGGTGGGGAAGATGTTGTCATACAGTGAGCTCATGTATTTTTGCTTCATGCCCTATTGTTTTTATTTGTTGAGCCAGGGCACTCCAGTCTTTGCTTCTACACAGATCAGGCTCCTGCCCCTCTACCACTTACTGTAGCAGATGCAGCAGTGGTCCTTCATCATGTGTAGTACTGCCTGCAGAAATGGAACGACAGAGAAGATCAGGTTCATGGGGCCACTGTCAAAGTTAGACATGACCTGACAGCTTTGAATTGCTGGCTAAAGCTTCTAAATGTCACAAATGCAGACATCACTCCCTACTTACTTACTGTTTGAATTACGAGTGAAGCTCCCTGACATTTCATAGCTGTGATTACTTATCTGTGAATAACAAATCGACATGACACAATATGCTGCCATGGGCCTTACTGTGATATCACATGCTGTAATACATTTTAAAAAGGAAAATATTACAGGATTTCAGGGAACCCTAACATGCTGACAGTGTTGCAAAATGACTGCAGAATCTGGTTTCGGAAGGAAATGTTGGGAGAACAAACTAAGCATGCTTTGTTTATATGTGAAGCAGAAATGATAATTTTAAATGGAATGAATGGTATTTTCTATTATAAAGAGCTAATGACATAAATTACATAATTAAAGTAGTACCTTATACAATAACATAAACATAATTAAGTACTTACGTTTCGCACATAGTTAATTAAACTGTAATTATGCTCTGAGGATAAGCTGCTTCACCCTGTTTCCTAGGCCCACTAAGGAGTATACCCCACCCTGTGCTGATATGACTTTCTTGTAAGTATAATGCCAACATACTCTCTGCTTTTAATGATATAAAAGACCTGGTGATGAGCTCTGTGACTACATAGCTGTTAACAAATATTGTTGTTTATTTATAAGGATCTATGACTTTTAACTGAATAATAATGTCAGTTTAATTGGAATAGTTATGTAAGTTACAGTTAGTATGACTGTATTATTTAGTCAATACACTTTTTTTGAAGGTGTACTAAGTCTGGAAGGTGTACTTTCATGGTGCCCTGTTGTGGTATTATGGGTATGTAGACATGGGGCAGTACTGTACTCCTTGACATGAAGGAAGACAGAAAGAATTAGATTTTGTTTCTGAAGGAGTGTTACAGTTCCTTCTCTTTTCTTCTATAAGATTAAGGACGCTTGCTCCAAAGACTATGAGCAGTTGCCTCATACCAGGTGACATATATTTTTAATTTTGTTCATGCCATTACTGTTTAATTTACTAATGGTAGATTATGTTGCACTGGCCACTTTCACTATGAAGGAACAGAGACAACTGCACTCCATTTAGGAGGCGCAGGCAAGGCAATTATTTTTGCTATATAAAGGGATACACTGAGTTTGTTCTTTAGGAATGGTAATGAATTTGGTGTGACTAAGGAGTGTCTGGAACACTCTGGGACAGAAGTAAACCACAGAGGGGTAGGGTATCACACAGACTTTTGAAAACTGCGAAGCACTACATAAGTGGGATGGTTAGGGCAGTCTGTGAAATGTTTAAAATAATAAGAAGGGAGAGTCAGTGAACAATTGGACACAACCAAATGGGTGGGGGCAGCAACAGCCTCCAAAGAAATAATGATACCAGGACATTTGTGAAATGGGCAAATTTTATTTTAAAATCATAGGTATGAAGAGACAGGAATGCAATCAATAGATAAGACAAAACAAACAAAATTAACATTGAGGAGAAAAGGGCAAACAAAGGCTCTCATAATGCAAGGTTTTGTGTTTTGTATACATATAAGGCTGCAAACGGTATTGCTCAACATGAATGAAAAACCTGCCATTAAAGTGAACAGTTCAAACGACGGAAGGAAATAGTAAAGTAAATGACTTAGACTATGAACACTAACGGACTTGCCAAGGCCTCCACGCTGACCGCAGTAAGCAATTAGTGTGCCCTTGTAAGTTCAGTACGTCCAGTTGGCTGTAGCTATTAAAAACAAAAGATGCAGCTGCTAACATGTTCTTCACTCAAGTGGAAGAAACAAACACACGTATCAACAGGCTGGATGGTAAACTTCCACCTTCCCTAAGGCAGACAATAAAAAAAGCCATACGATGCTGAAAAATTACTTTAAACACAGGGCATATTGTATAAGAATCAACCAAAGGAGGTTAGAAATTATTGGGAAGAGAGAATGGAAACATAATATATAAAGGAACAATGGGAGGACATCAGTATGGCACCCGAGTATACAAAGTCCAGAAGATTTAGGATTTTTGCTTGGAAGTATTAGAATATGTATTTTTATACACCAAGCAGACTTCAAAGAATTTTTCCTTAAGTAGACAGCAAATGTTAGACGTGTGATGGGGAAGAAAGAGGTAATTGGGAACGTGTTTTGTGTGTACAATGAGTTGGCAGATTTTAAAATGTCCCTACTGGGTACTCTGTAATATTGAGTGAGCAAGTGGCTGTAACTAAGGATATGATTTTTTTTTTAACTGAGACACAGGATTTGAATTGCCTACACATAATAAGGCTTTAAGTTTAAAAAGTAATTACTAGAAAATGGAAATCAAAGTCTAAACTAACTGTATTTGAAGTACTGAATTTTATAACAGAAATAAAGGGGTCTATATCACTTCACTGAAAAATCAGTTCAGCGAACGGCATTTTTGTTTCACTTACATCGAACATACCATTCATTGAACTGATTATATTGAGATTGTGGTACAGCTAAGATCTGGACATTTGCCCTTTCCCCACTGTAGTGTGACCTTGGAGTTGGTATATATAATTAGCAGGGGGTGCAGCCCCCCAGAAGAGCAGATTTTGATGAATGGCATTTGCGATGAAATGCTGTTTGCTGAACTGTCACTTCACTGAAGTGATATAGACCTGATAAAAGAACTGGAAGAGGGGTATTTAGAAAAGAGAAGGAGCAAATTACATAGAAATACATGGGACTGTGGCAACAATACATGCAGAATAATGTTTAGAAGGAGAAGGAGTGAGGTTTAAGGGAAGGCAGGAATTCACAATTTTTGTAGTGTTGGACTAATGATAATTACAAAGAAAAGATCTGTGATGTACAATGTATGTAAATGGAAACATGTTAATATGGTTTGTTTTCCTTTCTGTTAATGTACGTTTGCCTATGTCTTAAGTGATAACTTAATAAAGGTGTTCAAAAAATTACTTTAAACTCCCCCTCTAAGATGTCAGGTGTTTGCAAGCATCATTCATCACACAACAAAAGGACTTGTGTACTCCTCAATTCTTAAAGGAAAAAAAGTGGAACAAACTGCAGTGACCCTAACACTGTAAACTTCAACACAAACATTTCCCATGTAGGATAGTATATCAGACAAGGGTGGCTCGTGCTATTGGACTGCAGGACTGCAGCCCTCCCAGGTGTAAAACAAGAAAAAAATTAAACAAAATATAAAATAAAATAAAAAGAAAATAATAACACTTTAAAAAGCAACCGCAAGTCCCAGAACAGAACATCGCACATGCACACTCGTGGCATTTCCTGATATTCGGACTGCTGATGAACCAGTCTGGAGCATGCACACAGAATCTAGACTGTCTACACTAGCAGTCCAGATTACAAAGACAACATAGACTGGAAGGGGATTGGACTGCAACATCCACAAGCAGGGTGGTCTCACAGGACAGACAGGACAAGCCTTAGGTACTCTCACAGGAAGGGCAACAATGGAGCTTGCTGCAGACTTTGCTGCTTCTGAGAGACGGACTTTGCAGGTAAGATGTGTGTGTGTGTGTGTGTGTGTGTGTGTGTGTGTGTGTGTGTGTGTGTGTGTGTGAAATGCCCCAGTCACTACATGGTGGTGGGTAGAGAATAAGGCTTGAACCCTGTACCTTGGGCCCAAATGGCAAGAGCCTGAATTCCCTACCCACCACCATTTGTAAAATAAATGCAGATTTTTGCCTCATATTTGTTCTGTTCCTCATAAAATCTGTGGTTTCTGTATTTTTGCTTTTCAACACAGCCAGTTGTGCAGTGGTAGCATTGTTACCTAACAGCTACAGGTTGTCTGGTTTGATTCTTGGCTGGGGTGCCTTCTATGTGGAATCTGCATGTCCTCCCTGTGTTTCTGTGGGTTTGCTCTGGTGTCCTCTCATCTTACAAAGACATGTGTCTGGAGTGTTTCTTCCTCTGTCAAAAATTGGCTTTTGTTTCACATCAGACTTTCATAGTTAACAAATCTTAAATAAATAAAAATGACAAGCACTAGAATTTCAGACTTCATATTCTTCAGAAAGTACATGGTAACACAAAACCTATTATTATAGCAAGTTTCTAAGTTTATAAGATGGATATTTGAAATTTGTCCCTATTTTTGGGACTGTATCCCCCATTATTGGCTTTGTCCAGGTTTTTTGTGCCAAGGTTGAGAGCTATGGTGATAACTGAACTCACTGAATATGTTTGGGGACTGTATTACCCCATTATTGGCTTTGTTCAGGTGTTTTGTGCTAAGATGTTGACAGCTATGATGAGAACTGAATTCACTGAATGTAGCCATTTAAGTTTCAGTCTTCCTCTTTCATAAAACAAATGATTGATTTGGCATAGTGGTATGTTGCTCTGACTGTTTTGCACAGGGTCCTGGGTTCAATGCTTGGCAGTGAAATGTATGGTGCTAACACAGCATTTTATTCTAGCAACTTTCCAACATTATACAAGCAATGTTTAAAATGTGTCCCTGTTTTTTTGGACTTTTGCTCCCCCCCCCTAAATTTTGGCTTTTTCCAGATTTCTTGTGCTGCAAAGTTCAGAGATACAGCTGAGTGTCAAGTATATTTTACAAGAAGCTGAGAGCTGCAGGGGAACAAAAGTTTAGTGATGCTTATGCTAAGTCTGCTTGCACTGTTAATAGCACAACAGGTAGTGTACTTGCTTTTGCTGCAGAAGGCTGTGGGTTCTACTCCCACAGTAGGTAGATGCATTGCTGATACTGTACTGTATTGTAAAGGGGTGGATGCTGCAGTCCTTTTTGGTGAAGATACCTAGTAACTCTGAACCTGTTATCAGTTTGCCATCCATTCCCTATTGCAATATTACTGGCTTATCGTTTTTTAATGAAACATAGGCAATTTATTCCTCAAGGGCAACAGACACTTTATTTGTAGATGAAATAATGAAATATAAAGTTGTTTGCTAGCAGCAACCTCTTCATTAGTTATAGACTTCTTTAATGTGGAATTATTTAGATGACTTTTATTTCTTCAGAGATTGTGCATATTTACTGATACTGGTGGACTGTAGAAGTTTGAGTAGACTTTTATGATAGAAATGTTCTGAATTGGGCAGTTTTGTCATTATTGGTGCATGCAATTTTTTTCATTGTTTACTGGAAAAATGTTCTGAATTGGGCAGTTTTATCATTATTGGTGCATGCATTTTGTTTAATTGTTTACTAGAAAAATGTTCAAAACAAATTTAAAATGCCCTCTACAACTGTACTATATTGTACAAGGAATATAATTTAATAAAATCAGAAAGGTGTATTAAAGACCACGTGTATGTTTCATGTGCAAGGGGCCTATGACTTGAAAACAGCCCAAAGTTAATCTTTGTCTGTCACTGGCAAAATGTATTTTCTTTGAATGTGGGTTTCAATGCTGTTTCAATGAATGTGAGTTTCAAGGGCAGAGAAGTTTTAATGCTAAGTCTGTTTTCATTGTGAGATTGTATTGCTTTGTTTAGCAGCTGTCTTAGTGTTTGTGCTCTAAAATGCAAAATAAAACTTTCAAATGAAGTCCAAATCATCGTAGAAGTAAAGCAGTATGCACATTAGTGTTTATGGTAAATGGGGTGAAATAGCCAAGTAATGGTTCATTGGAATAGCTGAAGGGGGGAGGCTCCATTCGACCATGATTTTGTGAGGGGGAAGGGCGGCAAACTCAGACAGCCCCGGCTGAACTATACCTCTCAACTGTCCAGACTTTCACAGAATGAACAGATTTTTGCTTCTTATTTTTCGTTTGTTCCTCATTAAATGTGTGATTTTCTGGCAAATAATTTAGGAATTAAGTTACTAAATAATGACAGACACTGAGTTTCAGACTTCATAACCTTCAGAAAAATGCATGCTAAAGCAAGACCTGTTATGAACTGTCTCAGTTTATACAACAATTTTTGTATTGTTTATAAGTATATTTGGCCTTGTCCAGATTTCCTGCATTAACAGGTTGAGAGGTATGTGCAAATAAATTGCTTAAAAAAATTAGGCATATCCAAACCTCTCAACTGTCCCCGAATAATCCCGCTGCAAAATGGCAATTTTGGAAGAAAACGTGGAGGGTTTACAATTAAGAAATAACTGTAATAATCAGAGTTATAGATTACTTTTATTTCAGAAATGCATGTAGATTCTTTTATTTTGTCAGCTGCTCAAGTTAGCAGTACTAATATTAATTGTCCCTTCTTTGACAGGTTCCCAGCTGTATTGTGTGGCTATTTTATATTTTTGCATCACATTTTTGAACCATTTTTCATATAATTGTGTTTTTTGGCAAATTAGTAGCAAATCATTAAAGACTGAAGTTAGAAAATAATGACAGACATTTGTGTTTCAGATTTCATACCCTTCAGAAATTTATACTAATGCAAGACCTACTACTCTATTACCTTTCTAAGTTTATAAGAGCAATATTTAAAATTGTCCTTATTTTTGGGCCTTGTCCCACTTCTATGTATGGCTTTGTCCAGATTTCTTGCTCTGAGGTTGAGAGGTATGACAAATGTGTCAGGGCCATCAGTCAGCCAGATACATTTCAAATTGTGACATACTTGTTGCACCCCACTGCCCCATGTAGCGTGACTCTGGAGGTGTCCAAGCAAGGCAAGGAGCAGTTATGCAGTGTAAATGTGCAGAGTATCCCCCCATCCAAGACAGACACAAGTACTACTTTTATTCTGTCCTTGATTTTGCAGAATGTTCTCGTTTGTCATATTTTTATACTGTTGATTTATGCTTATTATTACTCAGAAAGTACCTGCTGCTCTGTGTTTAAGTAGCAATGCTTTAATGACCATCAGGTAAGCTTGTCTGAGATTGTAAGATGCAAGTAAGCTTTAATGAGCATACTGTTAAAGAATTGCCAACAGTGAAAGCCTTTATGTTGCCATGCAGAGAATACTTGCATAACTAGATAATGTATAAGCCTTGAGTACTGAAATGGATATGACAGTATTTGTAATAAAGGACAGGATTACATTATTTTAAGAAGCTCATTACATTTGTTGGAGACTTGCAGTCATCTTTGCTGGCTTTACCTGTAAACCAAACAGAATGCCAATGTCCATTACCTGTACAGTAATCCTTTAAGCAATGTATCTTGAGCTTGTTTCTTGTTTGCTTGTGTGTGTGTGTGTGTGTGTGTGTGCGTGTGTGTGTGTGTGTGTGTGTGTGTGTGTGTGTGTTTGTGTGCGTGCGCTCGCGAGTGTGCATGTGTGTGTGCATGCGTGTGTCTGTGTGTGTGAGTATGTGTGCATGTGTGCAGTAGTTTAGCTAAAGTGAGGCAAAGAGTGTTATTACCCTGGGAACAAGTTGCTGGGGGGGGGTGGTCAGCACCTCAGAGGAGATGTCATTGGGCTGTGAGTGCATGACCAGGATCCATTTAGCAGCAGCATCTGACTTGACAGTTACCTAAATTAATATGTGTAGATGTTAGTAACTGCAGCAAGGAGCAAGTTGAAGCATCCATCTTACTACAATTCTGCAGTTCATCATTTTTGTAATGGTCTTCAACCTTTGTTTGAGGGAGTGGCAGTGTGTGTATGTGTGTGTATGTGTATGTGTGTGTGTGTGTGTGTGTGTGTGTGTGTGTGTGTGTGTGTGTGTGTGTGTGTGTGTGTGTAAGAACTTGACAACTCAGAAGAGTTTTATGGCCTGTCATAAAAGTGAAGAATCTTTCATAATGATACAGTAGAATTTATGTTACTTACAGCGGTAGCGTTGTTACCTCACAGCAAGAGGTTCTCCTGTTCGATTCATGGCTGCAGTGCCTTCTGTGTGGAGTCTGCATGTCCTCCCCATGGTCGAGTGGCCTTCGAAAGACATCCGTGAATGGGTGTGCTTTCACTGAAGGTTGGGCGTCGGGCTGGCAACTCGGCACCATAAAAAAATCGACTGCCAATCATTAGTGGACCAGAGTTCCGCTGTGGCGACCCCTAACCAGGAAAAGCCGAAAAGACAAACAACAAACAACAACAACACTGAAAATAATCACCTTCAGTAAGAGTCAAGTAATCTAGCCAGATGCTTCATGGGAAAATAAATCACAATAAATTATGATGATTAAAAAGAGTATTTCAATCCAGTGAAGGATAGCAAAAAAGTTATAATTTAATGTTTCAATGTGAAAATAGTGTGAATTAGATTTTTCAGGTTAAAGATTATATGAAAATGTCAAAAATATCTGGGTTGCATTGAAGCATTATGAAAAAGAAAGCAATGTATTAACTTAAGACCCTACTTATAATCAAGTTGTGCAATGGTGTTGCAACTGTACACTCATAACTATGCATACAAAGGCAAAAATCACTTCATCATCAAAGAGGAAGACAGTGCACTCCATTGCTACACAATCTACGAAATGGATGTTACACGGTATGCACACATGGCCAAAAACTGCTAATCATGAAAAGCAAAAAGCATGCATAGTGATGTACACTGAAGCAAAAAAGAATGTGGTTGTACAAGGGAAAAACTGGGGCATTTCTGCATATGTAGTAAGGAATAGTGTTTATCACTGGCTCTCAATCTAACACAGTAGAAGTAATCTGACATCCAGTACTGCATTTTCACCATGCCAGGAGACACCTCCAACCATAGCCGTGGATTCTGTACACTGGTTTTACTAGACAGGAGCAGTTGGACAGGTTCCATGTAGACAGTCACATACTGGATGTGCTATGCTGACTGCATCAGGCAATGGAGTTTACAGGTGGAAGAGGTAGACCAATAAAAAAACAGGTTCACAACTTATGACCATCCTAGCCACTGGCACCTCCCAAAGGCCTAGAGGGAACATTACAGGCATATTTCAAGAATCTGCTAATTGCATCCTGTAGCAGTTTCTTGATTGCTTGCTGAAACGAGCAGACAGTACATATGATCCCAATCAAGCAAGAGGAAATAACCCCCATTACACAAGGCTTCACTGCAGTTTGCTGCCTTGGTAGCAGATGGCAGACATGTAGCCATATGAATCCACCTAATGATGAGACAACTGTATACTGCAATAGGCATGTATACCACTTGATGAACTGCCAGGTGATATGCGACCACAGTGCCTGCATCATGTATGTCTTTCTGCAATCCAAGGGGAAATCACAATCCCTATGTGTGGCATTCCAATGCCATTTACTGTGTGCTGTGTCAAGGTTGATACATAAGGGATATTTATCAGGAGAAGATGGACAGCCACTGGAGCCAATGCTGCTGGCACCCATATACTCCTCACAGACATCTGCAAAGGAGCCTACAATTGTGTCCATCACCATGGACAGAACAACATAGAGTACATCTTTTGGCACCTGAAATATTCCCACTGTATGGACAGTTTTAAGTGGCATGCTCCACTGTACACTGTTAGGCCTAATGCATACTTATGAGGTGTATGTCAGGTTGCTGAAGGTAGTTTCAGTAAACGTAAACAAAACGGAAGTAATTTGCCAAAACCACTTTTGCTGACAGTGGAGATTGCCTTTTTCTCCACTGTTGTGTGACCTCTGAGTTAGTATATAACTCCAGGGGATGTGGAGAGGCAAGGATGCTCACTCCCCATACAAAAACGATTTTTGCTTATGTTTGTTGAAGTTGGTTTTGGCAAATTTTTTTTGATTTTTTGCTTTTGCTAAAAATACCTTTGGTGAGTCGGTGTATACCCACATTTTGGCCTGTTGTATTCTATACAGTTGATGGTAGGGAACTGTAAGACATTGCCAGAATATGATAATGAGGAGGAGAATGGTGAGAAGACACCTCCCTCTCTGCTCTACCACTACAAGGGGCATGTGCTGCACAACAACTATCCCAATATTAGTGGGAAGCCATTGTCACACAGGTCCCTGGATAAAGGCGTATCATGAAACGTCATTTATTATTAACCATAATACAGTAGCAGCAAATATAGTAGATATTATAGTCAAGTATGATGCAGTTGAATAGACATAACATGTACAAAACTTCTGTTATTAACAGGAGTTCAGAGTATAGTGGCATCACAGCCCAAGCTATTTACGCATTGTGCCGTCTGCAAAAGGAATCAAGGGCATACAGACACTAATACATCACGGTCTTCCATATGAAGTAGCAACATCTGTACTTCTACCCCAGCCTCAGTGAGAGGTACATGGCCATGCCTGTGTTACCCATTCTCTATCTTGTACACATGCAGTTATGGCATCCATTTGTGCTGGTGAGGCATCCACATCTGCCCCTTCTGTATGACCAGAATAAGATGTGCTGCCATGCACATAAATTGCCAGCTGCGTAGAAGGAGTATCTCAACAAGTGTGGCCACCCATGTATAAGGTGTAGGCATTGCTGTATATGACTGTTTCACTAGACTGGCATGCATGGACAGCAGCCATGGCACTGCGACTGCTTGGAGTTATGAATCTTATGATTTTCTGGGCTTTAGGTGAGATGTTTCATCTTCTGTTGTGTGGCTGTCTGTAACCCAAGGAGCTCATCTTACCTTCTGTCAGACTGCACACAAGTTGCACAATCCACATACTGTAGGGTGCAATGCCCAACATGCAATCTGGTTGATAGTGAGATTGTAACACAGGTAGCCACAGTATGTCTTTGTGGGAATGGAGCAGCTGCAACCACCCTAGCCTGTTGTGCCCTACAAGAGTGGCATGGCTTGGGGGTTCTCATATCAGGTATGTTCCTGGGATGTTGAGATGTTGGAATATCTGCCATCTGAGTGCTGCTACCACTGGACACAGAAGATGCACTACTGTGTTGTGGAGACCATGCTGAGGCAGTGTGTTGGTCCTCACCTACATGCAGTGGGCTTCCAACAGAAGAGAAATTGCTGTCAGTGAAGTATTTTCCATGGAACTCTGTAGGGTAGTGTTTCTTAGGCCCTACCACAGTCTGTTCCAGGTGGCCAGAAAAAGTATCATCTGTAATAATATCATCAGGGGACAGCATTATGGTAGTATGTACATGATGACAGGCTGTTCATCCCTGTGCCTGCCCTGATGTGCCATCAGCAGTGTCTAAAGCTGCTGCATGTGAATGAGATGTAGACAGAGAAGTGCTGTTAACAGGTTCTGAATGGCACTCTGTGTGTGTTAGTGTCCTGTTAACCACCGCCAACCTCACGTAAGATATGCTAATAGTCAAATGCCTACTTGGCCTTTTGGACAGTCTGTGTACTGCTGGTACATGGCAGTAAATGTCCCATGAAGATCCCATCGCTGGCATTGTCTGAGAAGTGACAAAGGTTCATAAGTAATGTACAGGGCATACTATATGCTGGCATGTGACAATACAGAATGTTCACATGGTACAGCTGTTCAACTCTCTCCCTCCATGACAAGCGCTAACCTCAGGTTCACCTAGGTCACCTGTGATTGATACTTCTGAGCTGAAGGCCAGCAGTCATTTCTCATCTTCTGTCTGCCAGCAGCACATCAAGGGTGAAATGCCCCCACAGTCCAACCTGTCATACAACAGTAATGCTCTGTTCCTGGTCAGAAGTCATAGGTTTGTGATTCTCTGGTGACACCCTGTTACTATGTTGCCTTGGCTACCCACTGTATTTGCATCTACCATTATCACCCGGCGGTGGTGGTGCTGCGGTAGCATTGTCGCCTCACAGTAAGGCGCTGTCCAGTTCAATTCTCAGCTAGAGCGTCTTCTGCGTGGAGACATCCGTGAATGGACGTACCTTCTTGAAGGTTGTGCATCAGGGCTGGTAACCCGGCACATAAAAATCAACTACCAATCATTAGCGGACTGGAGTTCCGCTGTGGCGACCCCTAACCGGGAAAAGCCGAAAGACACAACAACATTACCTTTGCCCAAAGTTCTACCTCTACAGATGGTTCCCACCCCAAAACATGATAAATAAGCCATCCCTCTAGACGGCGTCCAGTAGGAACAACATCTCCAGCATGCTGTAATTTAACTTGCACTTCTTAGCAGACACAAAGAAAAATAAAAGACATGCATCAGAGTTACATACTACGCAGAGTGAAGGAGCATGCAAAAACAAGGTGTGATAATACTTAGTTGACATATCTCCAGTGTGATGTTACACTACACTAAAGCTGCATACAATCCAACATAGACAGAGTAACAAAAATGCAATTTAAATACAATTTTGTATATATAGATGCACAATGAAGCTTCTGCTACAGAACATTTTATGAACCACTACAAATTTAAATCACAAAAATAAATGCACTGCAGTAGAGTTCACAGAGTGGCAGCTGTCTAGAGACCTGTGCATCTCAGGTGCTGCCTCCCTACATTCTACACAAGCACCAGTTATGTACTATGGAGCATTAAGGGCCACTCTCTCAGGGAAGACTATAGCCCACTGAGTGAGAATGACATCTAGGTCACCCAACTAGCTCACTAGTGAACACCTGTAGGCATGTGTGCTTCCAATATAACAGCAGGTTAGAGGGAACCCAGCATGAATGGACCAGGAGGAATGGCTTTTTGTGAGCTACATCCTTCCAGTAAATCATATGCTGTTTGATAACATACTAGTACTATAACTACTACTGCAACTACGACTACAACTACTGATGCAACTACTACTACAATTACTGCTACTACTACTGCTACTACAATTACAACTGTTAGAACTACTACTACAATTACTGCTACTACTACTACTGCTACTACAACTACAACTGCTACAACTACTACTACAATTACTGCTACTACTATAACTACAAGTGCTACAACTATGCTATTACTACCACTACAGCTAGTACTACCACTGCAACTACTACTACAATTACTGCTACTACTACAACTGCTACTACTACTCCAACTACAACTGCTACAACTACTACAGCTACTACTAAAACTACTACTACGACTACTCCTACTGCTACTACTACTAGTACTAATACTCCTACTAGTATTACTACTTATTAGATAGCAACATGTGAAGGCTGCCACCAGAATCCTCCCAAGCTGGAAATAGTGTTGCTATAATAAAGCAACTTTTAGTGGGGGAAGCCTGAGAGACTGAGGGCACTCGTGGCGGATGAGCATAGGCACCCACAGTATCAACAGATATTTATATTGCATACTTAAGCTATTTCTACTACTGTTATTCCTGCTGCATACATATGTATTGCATGTTTTTTGCCCTACAGGCAAAATAGGCTGGTGCATAAATGAGATTACCTAACAGGAGTAAGAAGAAAACCTTGCACATCAATATGGTAAGTGTTGTTGTAAGCAGTGCATATGTAAATAATGTATAGTTGTTTTTAATGGCCTCAAATGCTTCGGTCTATGTTGCTTGACTGTCATACATGCCTGACAGTAGCCGTGTCCTTGGCTCCATATATGTGCCATGAGTACACCATGTTGCACAATAGCTCTGTACAATGTGACAGTGATAGCTACAGGTTAGTATGATGCTTTGCTGGCACAGTGATATGCATCTGTCCTTGCATCTCTGCAATGCCTCTTGCCTACTTCCATATTTGAAATTCTCTGCCACATTATGAGACCCAGAGTACAGGTTGTACGTGTGGCATGTACATTCAACTGCAATGCCTAGGTTACATTGCGATAGCCTACAACTGTAGTATATGGCCAGGTAGCTTAGTACGGATAGCCTAACTGGTACTGATAGGTGATGTTGTCCTGGGACTGTGCTGTTGCATTATGTTGTCTATACTGCTTTATGTGTTACGGACTACGTCATGCCATTAAAGGATTCCCCCAGAGCCTCTGGAGTGCTATCTGTGTGGGTGTGCACTGGGTTGTCTAGCCTTTTCTGTGGAATTTGGACTAGATGGAGCACTTTCTTGTGGGCAGATGTGCAAGTGTGTATGGCATTAGGTAGCTGATGCAGACAATGCAGTTGGATGAATGGAACTTACCTGATGTCATGGGGTGTGCCATAAAATGATGGAGTCAAGGCTCTGTGACCTCTGTTTGTTAACACAATATCCTCACCAATATCACTTTGGACCTGTTATCCATGCCCAACAGACCTCTATCCATAATGGCCTTTTCTGGAAGGTGATCTGAACCCACCAGTGCACACCCATCCACTTAATGTAGAGTCCATATCCAGCTACATGCCCCAGGCATGCAGCCCATTTGGATCACCTCCTCCACCATGGCAGACAGCAGTGGGCTTTGGCTCAAAAGGCAGCACAGTGGCATGTTACACTCACATACCATTGAAGAAGGTTGCAGGTCTCTGTCTACTTTTAGAAGATGCTCGACAAGTTAGAACATTAACTGTTCTTGTATATACACTTTTAATAATATAAATAATGTATATACAGTTGAAAATGTTTTATTGTTTTACTGCATAGTTTTAATAATTTCATACACTTTTCATAAGATAAAATACTTTTCAAGTACATGTTGGTGCTTGTACTTGTCATATCTACAATTACTCCCTTGTTTTGACATGTGGTTTATTTATTTTTATTTATTTAACATTTGTTCACTGGGAAAGTCCAACTTTGATAGAGCCCATTTTCAGGAGAGGCCTGAGAAACATTCCAGACACGTCTTTGGAGGTGGTTACCTACATGATGTTTGTGAATGTATCATGAAGGATATCTGCCACTGTTGCAGGGGCATTGATGTCTATGTCCTCATGCTTTGTATGCTAGGATGGTTTGCCACATCTGTACATGACCACGGGACTTGCTGAACCATGGCTCTGAGAAAGAACATCCAGAAAAATGCATAAAGTATGCTATATTTAGTGAATGGTACAGTATTAGTACATAATAAGAGTATTGGAGTATGATATGTATTGTAAATAATACACAAGATGCTATTATACCACTGCTGAGCAGTGGAGGCACTGGTTCCACTATTAATTTGAAAGTGCAGTAATTAGTAGTGCATGATAAAAAAACAATACAATACTGTGACATAGTTTTAATATGAATTTGGGGAGATGTTCTGGCAATATAGGCTTAGGTGCAACAATTTCTTGAACAGTGCAGTTGTAGGAGAAATAATTACTTGACAAGTGATATAATGAGGGAATATACAGTGTAGCAGATACTAATGGGAAAATTATAGCACTATATTTGAACAGTGCTATAAGGAGGGAAAATATTATTTTAATGGTGCTTTAAGGCAGGAAATGGGATACTTGAGCAAACAGGTTTAGGTTATGTGAATAGGAATTTCAGAAAGGTAGCCATTGGCAACTATACAGCATGAACTACCACAATGCTGTGAGGTACATGGTGTTACACAACTCAGCATAAACAAAGGCAAATCCACACAGCACAGCAGAAATTACAGCACACCAGAATCAGGCAACAGCCAATAGAAATTTATAGTGCTTGCTAGTTATCAGCAAATAAATGTTCATAACACTACAAAATCTTCTTTCCTCTCAAAAGAAAAGCTGGCAAAGTAGTTCTAAATATTAAACATTTGCAGGTAACACAAGTCTCAATATTAGCTTCCCTGATATTGGAAGGATCTACACAGGAGTCCGGTGAATCCATCGCTCAGGCAGGCAACAGTGTGCAGGTCAGCACAAACAAGGGTAAAGTTGCACATCAGAGCAGAAACTGTAGCAAGCCTAAAGCAGGCAACAGCCAAAACAAACTCAAAATGATAGCCAACTTCCAAACAAAAACGTGCGAGCAGTATAAATTCTTCTTCTCTCACAAGAAAGTTCTAATCTCAAGATTAGCTAAAAAGGCACTTCTCTTGTCTTGGTGGGATCAAATAACCAGTCATCTCCTGTGAAGCGCTCTCTCAGGTAAGTAGCATCATGCAGCTGAGTACAAACAAGGGTAAAGGCACACAACTTGATAAAAATTATTGAAGTTAAAAGACATAAAAGCCAAAAGAAACTCAAAATGCTAGCTAATTACCAAAAATAAATATTCAGAGCACTGCAAACTCCCATTTTCTCACCAAAGAAAACTTGTTAAAATGTTTCTAAACTTAAAAAAATTGTCAGGCAACAGAGGCTCCAATTTTAGCTAATAATGCACTTCCCAGGTGTTGGAGGGATCAGATCAATAGTTGCTTCCAGTCATTAGCATAGTTAGTGTGGCAAAGGTGGCACGCACCTCAGTAGCAAGATGTTAGTGGAGGTGCTCTGGACATGCCGATCAATGGCTAGTGCAAATGCTATACCAGTGTTCAGTTCTGTACTGGCATTTGTACAGAAATGAATTTCAGTACTGCTTTTTAACAGTACTGAATCACTTTGTGTGTATTATAAGTTGTAGCAAGACATTTTCTAAGTGGCTTGAAACAATTTTAAAGAAGAATGTTACTTTTTTTGCCTCTTCTGTAAGGTAGCAAGCGGATGAGGCACAGAAATAGAACCTGGATGGCTCCTGAGCTTGGTCAACCACATCACAGACATTTTTTTATTTCTTCAGATAGGGGAGGAAGTGAGTGTATTTTTTTTTTCTGAAGTATGGCTCTGCTTCCAGTGTATCAGCCTCTCAGGCAAGCAGTGTCACAAAGCTCAGCGCACACAAATCAGTACTATCATCAGTATTAAGAAAGGTGACAAATCTCTTAAAGATGCTTAACAACCTTCTTGGAGAATCTCCTCTTTGATCCAAGACAGAGCATGAGGCTAAGAGAAGACGGAATGCCAGTCAGAGTTAATTCAGAGCTTGCTGCAATTGTAGCATGGAGATTGTGGATGAATCTCAGTGTGGATGATAGGTATCTTGAGTCCTGAAAGGAATTTAACAAAATCCCTCTCTTAACAGGTTCTGTTACGACTCTGTCATAGTACATGTTGATACGAATGACTTGAGACGTACCTCTCTGGACTATATGAAGAGAGACATCACTGAGCTCGCTGAATATGTGTCCCAGGCAGGTATGTCCCTAGCCTTAAGCAGCATCCTACCATCACCCAGAATGATGACTCAATATAAACAGAAAATGATTTGACTTCAACAATTGGCTTAGTTTCCTGGTGTCATTCCAAGGGAATCTAGTACCTGACAGCCTGAAAGGACATGTTTGACAGACCACAATGCTTTGCCAGAGATGGCTTTCCTCTGTCTCCCCTGGGCTTCAGGCTTCTGGAAAGGCTCTTGCCATAGTGCTTTTTTAGGCAAAGTCATGAGCACATTACTACCATGAAAAATTCTTCTAAATGAAATGTAAAGGTCATGCTGCTAAACACTAGGAATCTTACCATGAAACTGCACTCATTGCAAGCATTCCTTGCCCTGGAGGATGCTGACATTTGTGCAGTCACTGAAATCTGGTTCAAAGCTGTGGACAGCTCCCCAGCCTTACCAGGTTACGCATCCTACCATACATTCAGACCACAAACGGAGGGCTACAAACCCAAAGTAGGTGGAGTTTCTATATTTATCAAAGACATACATACCTCCAGGCTTGTCAAGTGGTATGACACACAGGAGACACTCCAAATGCAATTAACTGTTGACAAAACACCTTTTCAAATCATAGCTAGCTACAGACCACTAACCATGACTCAGGATGCCCACTCCACCTATCTGGAATTACTTGAATCCATCAAGATTCAACCTTCTACCCTGCTCCTGGGTGATTTTAACTACTCAAACATAGAATGGAAGACCTATTCTAGCCCAAACATGAATGCCCAGAGTTTCCTCTACTTCATCAATGCCAATGCAATGGATCAGCTGGTCAACACCCCTATGAGAGGTGAAAATATCCTGTTCCTAACCAACATGAATAGCCACTGTAGCACCCCTACAGCGTCATCCTTCTTGGTAAGGTCCGACCATAAAGCGATCACTTTTTAAGTCACCATCTCCCTGACCCCCCCCCCCCCTTGTCAGGGTCAAACAAAAAACTTTTCCAAAGCTGACTACAATCTCCTCAGAGCAAGTATAAGCAGCTTCACAGCCACTGTCCCTTCATTTGGAACTAGCACTTATGTCCAAGCCTACACCAAAAAACTATATGAGCACTTACATAACTGTATGGACTCAGCAATACCTGACAGGATGAAATCATCTTCCTCAAGGAAGAGTAAACCTATCTGGTGGACAGCAGCAATAAAACCCTACAATAAAAGGAAAGAAAAATTGCTGTCCAGGACCAAGAAGGAAGAGGTGCCAAATAAGAAGCAATCTCTCTTTTGTCTGAACAAGCAAATAAGGTCACTGGTGAAATCCTCTAAGGCTTTGAGTCGAAATTGGCCATATCCACTAAGGACAATCACAAGGCCTACTTCACATGTGTCCGCAGTCTTAAAGGTAAGACCCAAACCTGATCTGAATTGGTGGTCAATAACAGCACATACACAAACTCCATAGATATAGCCAACCTGCTGGAAGAAAGGTTCAGTGAAAACTTCACCCCCTTGTCTCCCCATCAGTAAACCAGGACATTCCTAGCACCTGCCCCCCTCCCCTCATCACCAGGAAGCAGGTCTCTAATGCCCTCTCAAAGGCAAAAAGTACAGTCTCCATGGGACCCGATAACATCCCTGGCTGTATCTTACATGATCTCAGGCATGAGCTCTGAGCTCCATTAGGCACCCTATTCAATCAAAGCCTGAGCACCGGCTTTGTCCCAGATGAATGGAGGACAGCCACTGTCATCCCTCTATACAAAGGTGGAGCATCCACTGACCCAGGCAATTATAGGCCCATCAGCCTAACTAGCCTGATTTGCAAGGCCATGGAAAGCATTATTATGGAGCTTATAAACAAGGACACTGGCAACCTCCAAACACTTGACCCCACACAGTTTGGTTTTGTCAAAGGGAGATCATGCCTGTTAAACTTGGTTGAATTCTTCGAAACAGTCACCAAAGCCATGGACGAGGGGAAGAAAGTGCACACCACCTACCTTGACCTAGCCAAAGCCTTCATCACTATTCCCCACTCAGGCATAATAGAAAAACTCTCCCAGCTAGGCATCAACCTGTATGTTACCAGATGAGTAGCTGACTGGCTCGCTGATAGAACCAACTCAGTCTGTGGGTTCTATTTCTGGTCTGTGGCTGACCAAGTTTGCAGATGACTGCAAGCTGGATGCCGTTTTAAATTCCCCTAGTGATGTTAACATCCTCCAAGAGGGCCTTACCCAAACTAACGACTGGTGCCACAAGCATGGCCTCAAACTGAATCCCAAGAAATGCATCATTATTCTTTTTGGGGAAAATGGCATCCCCACTAATTATCACATTAATAACAATGTACTAAAGCATGAGGGACTTGGGCACCCAGGTTGATACAAACCTGACTTTTGACCACCACGTTGCCTCCATTGTACAGAAGGCTTTCTACATGGCCCACCTCATAAATAAAGGTATTTCATCTAGGAACAAGGAGGTCATAACATCCCTGTACTCCTCCCTTATCAGACCCATTATCGAGTGTAATGCCCCCTTCAGCATGTACCTTGCCAAGCACACACAGCAGCTAGAGACCACAGAGGTTCTGACCAGAAAAATCTGGGGTCTCAAACACCTATCCTATACAGATAGGCTAAAAGCCCTGTCCCTCTACTCAGTCTCATACAGACTGCTCAGAGGTGACATGTGTCTGGCACACAATGCCATCTCAGACCCAGTCTTGATGGAGTTGCTGCATATCCGTAAGTCAAACTCCATTTGCGCAACCAGCATGCAAGGCATGAAGCTGGTCTGTGACATTAATAGAACTTGTTGGCAGGATAGATTTGTGTCCAAAGACTCTCCCATCTGTGGAATAGACTCCCTCTCCATGTCAAACAGAGTACCTCTCTAGCCCTCTTTAAGAGGAACTTGGATGACTCGATGGGAAACAGAAAATACACCCCTGGGATCCCACCTGTGTCCCTGCTGGACAGGGGAACAGATGCTGACTTTGATGGAACATGGGCCAAATTCTTGGCTAGGCTTATAAGGGCCTCCAGGCTAATAGCCTAGTATCATCCTATGAACCTATGAACCCTCATTAATAGCCGAGAGTGAAACCGTCAATTTGCTGATGTTTACTGTCTCTTTCACATTTTCCACTAACTTTGTTCTGTGGAGGTATTCTCTCCAGATTGCCCATACAGAAGAATTGTTGGCTCAGAAGGAATTAATCAGCTGACAAAACTAAGTAAATAAGTATTTTGTGAAAATTCATACCAAGTTAATTTTGAGTAGCAAATCAGTAACATTTTACAAAAGATTTTTAAGTGTACAAATACTAGAACTGTTTGGTAATGAGTAATCAAAGATTACAGAGAAAAAATAGAAAATAATCACTCGAAATGCGTTTATGACATTTAACACAATATTTACTTGATGATTCTCACTTAACCAGTTAAGGCATTGCTATGAACTGTTTGTGTTCTGGAAAAAAATGCCTATATAATGGCTACGGAGCAGGGCTGTTAATTCGGGAGATGTCTAACAGCACTACACTGAATTACAAAGTGACAAATGTAAAGTAAATCTGAGATGGCAGTTTGTCACATAGTTGGACAAGACAAGTTCTGACTGATTATAGAAATATTCAAAGATTATTCAGTGAACAGAATAATGGCACATTTTACAACGCTAGGATTCATGCATCATTTCCTTACCTGCAGTAGCACTTTTTGCTGACTTTGAAGCTGTAGAATTACTTGCATTCTTGGCATCTTTACCCCTGTCATCAGGTACTGAAGGCACTTTCTCTGGCATAGCATTAACTTTGGAACCCTTTTCAGGAGAGTCTTTCTTCTTTGTAGAAGATGGTTTGTTTGCTGCATTGGGCTTTACCAAAGGACTTGACTGTTTTGGTTTACTATCACTTTTTCTGGCAGGTGAGGAGGATTTCATTTTACCGCCTTGCTTTTTTGCCTTTGTCTTATCCTTTATATCCTTCTTCATTGGCTTTCCCAGGTTCTGCTCCATAGGCAGAGCTTCTGGATCTACCATGCAAACATCAGGATGTGGTGGAGATGGTTTTGGATCTTGCATTGGAGCAGGAGGTGGATCTAAATGCTTATACATCAGTGTTTTGTCAGTAGGAAGGGTTTCTGACTCATCTTCAGAGTCAATGTTTACATCTGCAGTGATAGATGGGCATTCCTCAGTTTCAGGAGGAACATCTGAATCAGTTTGGGAAGGTGCTGACTCACTGACTGATGTTGGTGGAGTTTCATCACACTGACGAGTTGTTTGCTTCCCTCCAGGAGGTGGTGGTGCTTCACCAGAGTGTGTTAGTGGTAAGTTTTCATTTTGAGAATATTCTTCATGAGAAAAGAACTCTAATGGACTGGGATTGATAAACGAGGGTGACAGTTCTGTTCTTGGATGTCTATATTCACAGCTAGGCACAAGACATAAATCAACACCCTGCCGAACATCAGTGGAAGGTGACCTTCCTGAAGGAGATTTTTCACTTGCTGCATATCTATCACCTGGCTCAGGCAGATCTTTCACTGTGGGTGACATCTTACTTTTCTGCACACTTTCATTCTTATCTATATGCTCTGATAGTAACTCTATGTGTAGGTGGGAAGAGTCCTGTAAAGAAGAGCATGATCCTACAGTTTGACTAATATATGGTTCTTCTGAAGAACCTAATGTTGATGGTAAAGGTGAGAGACGTGTAACAGTGGCCTCATGCCCTCCATCTGTATCTAATGATTTTGGTGAATGTATAGGAGAAATTTCCTTTGCAGATGAAAGTGATAGATCCAAGTCTTGAGTAGGTGTCTTTTCATGGTCAAATATATCTTCTGGAGACCAGGATGGTTTTATGCCATAGCATGATATGCCACTTTGCTCAGCAATCCCTGTTGATGACAGTTCTTGCAAGGGCGATGAAGTTTGAGAAGGTGTATGGTTTGATGATGTAGAAGGTGAAACATCTCCTTGTGAATCTTCCATTAAATGCAGAACATCTCTTTCTTTAATGTGAAACACTTTATCTAAAGCTGCCGACTCTTGTTGAATAAAACAATGCTCTTGCAATTCTGAAGGACTATAATCAATCTCAGTAGGTCCATTTTCTGACACAGTGGGCACAGCAGTGCTAATAACAGGATATTCAGGAGACTGTTTACTAAAGTCCATTGCTAGGGAGTGGTCTGGTGATTCCTGACCAGATTCTACTGAAATAGTTGACTGTTCAGGAGATCTGAATTCTTGCACTGGTGTTTTTGATTTTGCTGTCTTTGGGGAGAAATCTGGAGGAGAAATAGACATTGGCCTTGGGCATTCTTCTCTAGAAGGAGAAAGTTCAGATTCATAGAATGTTGTTGATGTTTGTCCAACAGACACTGAAAGAGAATCATCTACTTCAGTAGAATGCGGTGACCCGACCTCCCCATGTAAGGATGGAGATGCGTCATCGGTTGTTGGCTCAGGAAAGGAACTTGTAGCAAGAGAAGCAGTGGATACCGATATAATTCCTTCTACATGTGAATAGGTATCTTCTGCTGCAACTTCATCAACTGGTGTAGCTGATTTTTCAGATGCTGTGCCCTCGGATATGGACATTTTACTGTCTTCCTTATAGTGACCTAGTGGGCCTATATCTACCGATACAGGAGAAAGCTCTACTGCTTCTTTATACATTCCCAAAGCATTGGAGGGCTGGTCACTTACAGAAGCAAGTTCATTTGTTGTGGTTTCCAGGTCAAAGTTATCCTTCCTTGGCATAACATTTGAATCTGTGATACTACATTTTGCACCAGAAACCTGAATGGAAGAAAAGTCAGTAAATGCAGACAAGCTTGTGGTCAGGTGTGCTTCCTCACTTTTTTCTTTATGGGAATATTCAAATAAATCCTTTGTATCTTTATCATCTGTGAACAGAGATCTTTCTGGAGATGACTCAGTACCAAACAGTGGAGGGCTACGTAGTGGAGAAAGGACCTTCTCAATAGGAGACTCAGAATCTGGTACAGGCTCATCCATTGGACTAATTTTTGGAGTTATAAGTTTATCTTCATCATCAAACATTTCGGAGATAACTGAACTAGGAACTTTTTCAGTCAGTTCAATAGTAACAGGACTGGACTTTTCTTCCAAAGGAGACTGGTTGTAAGGTGTATGACCTGCACTTCCTGGTCCTGAATGAGGAGGTGAGGCAACTTCCAAAGTTTTATCTTCAGGACTAGGACAACGCTCATCAAGAGTTTTGTGTTGTGTTTCTGAGAGCACAGCCTCAATGTCTGGCGATGTCTTAATCTCACTTGGGGTCAGATCAAAATTTACACTGCGTTCACTTACAGGTGTCTTAGCAAGAGGCGAGGAGGATTCTGGACTCTTTGATGGACTAAGTTCTTCATCAGTGGTTTCTCTCAAGTTAATGGAGACATCTAAATGTCCTATTTGCCCTTGCAATACATCAGTTTCTTTTAGATGGTGAGCATCAGGGATAGTCTTGTCTTCTTCTAATGATGATGGTGGTGAAAGTGTTGATGCAGAAGCAACATAATCCCTACCTTCAGTTATATCTGTTTTAGAAGTATCAGATGTAAACCCATTAAGTACTGCAGGAAGAGACAATGGTTTAGTTCTTTCATCATCTGAGCTAGTGGCTACAATACCTCCTTTTGTAGTGGTTACATACTCTTGTGAAGGTGATTCTGTTTCTTCATTGTTAGTTTCATCACTCATAACATCCCGTGGAGTTGACATTTCATCCATTGGTGTTGGTTCACTGGATATTTCAATGGTGGAGTGTGTAAAACCAGAGGTTGCTGTGAAGTCTTCTGGTGGTTCTTCATGGTTTTCTTCATCTGAAGCTGTTGCCTCACTTTCAGAGCCCATAGGTAGCATCTCATCATGTATTGAAGAGCCTTGTTCAACAGCTGGAGACTGAGCAGCAGAAATTTTAGGAGAAGTGCTCCCAGGGAAGGCACATTTTTCTTCAGCTATTTCTATATATCTGTCTTCAGAAAATGCATGAGATTCACCATGAATATTAGTCTCAATTATTTCTTTCTTTACTACTCTTGTAATATCATCTGCAACTTCTACTTCTTCCTCTTCCTCCTCAGTTTCTTCAAGGTCTGTCTTCTGAATGGTCTCCATATCACTTTTAATTTCTGCAGTCTCTGCCTCAGATTCTTCCTTTTCTAAACTCTCAAGATCTTCGACTTGTGCTTCATCTTTAGAAATATTACCATCAGCCTTCATTTCAGCAACTTTAAGATCAGGACCATCTATGCCCCCATTTACTCCCTTTTCTTTCAAATCTTCAAGTAGCTCATCAACCTCCTCTGTCTCATTTTTTTCTTCATAATCACCTGCTTCTGAGGATTCTTCAAGACCAGTACCTTCATCTTCAAATTTTTCATTATCACAGATGCTGCTACTCTTTGCTGGTTCTATTTCCTCTGGTGTGTGTTCACATTCACCCTCTACTTCAGTGGTTGCTATCCCTTCATCTGGAGACTCAGATTGTTCTTCAACACCCGAAATTTCTTTCTGATCAAGTTCTTCAATTTGTTCAGTTTCAGGCGGCTCTAATTTAACTTTCTCAGATTCACGTTCTGCTGCTGGTGCTTCCTTGTGCTCTTCTGCTTTAAGTTCTTCAAAATCTTTTGTTAGATCTTCTGGAGATGACATTAATGATCTTTCAGCCTCAATGCCAGTGGCAGTTGTAGTTACAGCTGCACTAGTGACTGCAATGGCAGCTGCTGCCATAACTGCTTCTGCTGCAGGAATGCTTGCAGCTTTATTGTTCTTCTTGTCCACCACAGCTTTTGTTTTTTCTTTTGGTTTACCAGGAGTGCCACTGTCTTTTTTGACAGACTCATCTTTCTTCTGTACTTTTGGCTTCATTACAGGTTTTTTAGCTTCAACTTGGGGAGCAACAGTTTTCTTAGTCTCTTTAGCAGACTTCTTTAAATCTTTTTTGATGTCCTTTTCATCTTTCTTAATTTCTTTCTTTTCTTCTTTTTTTGCTTCTTTTTTAATTTCCTTTTGAGGTGATTCCTTCATTTCTTTCTTTGCTTCTTTCTTAATTTCCCTTTTCACTTCTTTTCTAAAATCCTTCTTCATTTCTTCCTTTTTAGGCTTCTCTTCCTTTTTGACCTCTTCATCTTTTTTAAATGATACTTTTTCTTCTTTTTTATGAGATTCTTCTTTTTTAGTTGGTGTTTTCTCTTCTTTTTTAACTATGTCCTCTTTTTTAGCTTTCTCTTCTTTTTTGCTTACTTCTTTCTTTATCTCCTTTTCTTCATGCTTTGATGTCTTTATGTCCCTTTTAACTGTTTTTTCCTTTGTATCTTTGGGCTTGATATCAGCTGTTTGCTTCTCATTAATACCATCAGATTTTAGAATTTGCTCCACTTTACTTTTTGTATCATTTTCCATTGCTGTTTTTTGTTCAACCCTTTGCTTTTCTTTTTTTATTTTAATCTTTTCCTTTTGGTCTGCCTTTTGGGTTTTCTCAGACAGGTTAGCAGATGCTACTTTAACTGCTTCTGTTGTTTCTTCTTTGGTCTCCTTTTTGATTCCTTTGACTGAAGAGGCAGGTGAGGAAGACTTAAGGCTCTCTTTACTGTCAGCTCTTTTCTTTAACTTAACTTGCCTTACTCCTGAGGGGGCTAAATCAGCAAAAAGCTCTTTTTGTGTAACTACAGGTTGTTTCAGGAATTCCAAATGTTTAAGTTTTTCTAGGCCTTCAAGTATGCTGTACTGTGTTGCATTGCCAGGAAACAGAACTCTGACTATTTTATCTGCAGGGTTGGCTGGGTGCCATACAATCAAAGATGAAATTGAAGCTATATATGGAATAGAAGGGTCAGTAGCTTGAGTGACTCCAGACCAATGTTGCATGAAGTTTTGTAGTTCCTTGCTGTTTTTTGCAGGACTAAGTACATACATCTCCAGCTTACCTACGCCCATCTTCTGGAACAAGATAATAGGGTCAATGACACTTCCAGGATTTCTAAAAAGTGGCTCTGGTTTTAAATAAAGCTTATTTAGACAATGGAGTGTAATACTTGCTTCTTCTATGCTTCTCCTGATCCTGAAATTTGGCTCTGGGTTTTTAAGATTGTCAGGAACATTAAGAAACACTACTCCCAAGTCAGGAGATATAAGATTTTTCAGCCAGTCACTATTGGCTGTAGAACCTTGTGACTGTTCTTCTTCCATCTCTGACAACTTGCGTTGCAGCAAACTGTTAATCCCAGGAAGGTTGTCATCCCCAATATGGGTCAACAGAATTGAGTCTACTCTGTCCAAATGTCGAACAAGCTTCCAGAAGCAGGATTTTCGATCAGACCCACCATTGATTAGCATATTAAATCCATTTACAGCAAACAGAGCAGAGTCCCCTTTCCCACCTGGAAAAATGTAGCAGCATGGTTTAGAAAGTTTCAGAAAGCCACCTGATGTTGGTGGCTCCAAAATGTCAAATGGGGATGATATTTCTACTGATTCTGACAAATATTCTGTAAACTCTGAAAGGCCTTCCATTGCTGGTAGTATCGAAGCCGAGTTAAGTCGGATATTAATGAAGTCTTGAAGATTGTGTCTTTCTAAATTTGAGTTTTTCCAGTTTCCTTCCTCTGGGCAGAAAATAGTAAGGCTGGCTTTATTGGCTGGATGGGTAGTGCTCAGTAATTCACCAATCTATAATTATAAAAATACAACAAAACAATCACATTACTTAAAGGTAATATGTCCATGCTGATGCAGAAATAAACTTATGAAGATGCAATTTCACAATAAGTAGATAGGAAAAAGCAACACAAAAAATTCTGCTACATGATGATAAAAATAAACAAATTAATACCTTGTCTGGTTTATGATTGAAGACTTGGCCTCTCTTCTCTAAGTACTGATGTAAACAAAGTCTGAAGACTCACTGCCTCATTGTTTACTTACCCATAAGCTAGACGAGTTTAGGATATAACAATATTATTAAGATACATTACCATATAAGACGCTACATGAATGTTCAGAATTCACAAAGAGTCTGACACTGCTGAAAACCTACCAGCAATGCTATATTGTTTAATAAGCAGTGAGCACTTTCCCCACCAAAGATAAGTAATAATTAGAAGAAAGCTAGATCATTTGCACTGATTTCTTATTTTGTCTTAGAGTTGCTCACTAAATAGAATAATGTATTTGTTTATTGAATTTTTGACAAGGTTGCCATACTGATTATAAGTGACAATTTTTAGATATAACTTAAAATGGCAATCAGGCTACAAGAAATGTTTTTTTTCCTCCCTGGGTTTCTACTGTAATGCACCTGGCCTGGCTGGAGTTACTCAGGTAACAAAGTGGAATGAGTTTATAAAACAGACCTGGGGATGAAACAGTAATAAGCTAGTAAGATAGTAATGACCCACTTTATAATACAATGCAATGCAGGCAAAGTCCAAATTATATACAGCAATGTCTGAACAAAGTACAATTAAGTCAGAAAATGTACATTAGTAAGACTTCAGTGTAACAAATATTTAATTAACAACTGTTAACTTAAACAGGCATCTAGAAAATGTTGTTAGATATTATGTTTTTATTATACAGGCTTGCATTTTATTCAGTACATTTTATTCTAACACCTCGGTAATCATGCACTAAGGCAGACTAGCCAGAGGCTGAAATTTGGACATAGTATGAAATTGCAACATGTATGGATCAAAGTACAGTTAGAGTAAGCTGCAAGGAATCAGACCAAAGTTCTTTTATATGCTTTTGATGGAAGAGTTATACCATGTTTCCTAATCTTGGACGTTTGTCAGGCAAGATGAAAATATTTGGCTGCCTAACTACTTGTTCATTTTCTTCCGTTTTGTCTTTACTTAAATTCATTTTTGTGCATTTTTTAAATTTATATTTATCCATGACTGTTCTTGCATTACGCTTCATCTACCACTTATGTATGCACACTTTACACACCCCATTTACATGGAGCTTTTGAGGGTGAATTACTACTTGTTTGCAGCTTTTTGTCAACTGCACTTGTAGACATCTGTGTATTGGTATACATTCTAAGTTGTTTAAAGCCTCACATTTGTGCAGGGCCATTTTGGACAATGAGCTGTGGTGGTGGTGCTGCAGTAGCATTGTCGCCTCACAGTAAGATGTCCTGTTCGATTCTCAGCTAAAGCGTCTTCTGTGTGGAGACATGCATGAATGGGCGTACCTTCATTGAAGGTTGTGTGTCAGGCCTGGCAAGTCAGTACGTAAAAATCTACTGCCAATCATTAGCGGACCGGAGTTCCATTGTGGCGACCTTTAACCGGGAAAAGCCGAAAGATACAACATTAGCTGTATCCAGACATATGAACTGCATTAAATCAGCTGACATACTTTATGGTTCTGCATAAAATGAACTGGCATACTTCATGGTTCTGCATTAAATACTGTGGTATATGTCATGGTTCTGTTATAGAACACTACCCCTAAACCAGCTGCCAAACAAAAAATGGGAAAAATGATTGAGTACATTCCTATCCACTGACCGTCAATAGTATGATCAACAGCTTAGAAAAAAAGAAAAAAGAATAATATGATACGTTCCTTTGAAAAATAATGACAAATGCTCACCGATTCATAAAAAAGATGTTACATCTGGTGGGAGATGGTAGACAAAACCTCAGATGTTAAGAACTAATCATGTTCCACTGTTATCTTAGATCACTATACAGCTACAAGTTATAATGGCCATGAGTAAGCAGTAGTTTTGGCTTTAACAATTTATCCATTTGAAATTGGTGCTTGGCATTTTTGCAGTCATCACTGAAGTGCGTGGACTTTACTAAGAACATCCAGAGCTTCTTTTGCCTGTCTCTGTGTCTGCAAACTAGTCTTGGTGCTACAGGTCCAATTCATACTGCATCTTCACCCTTCTAATGCAGCATTGCATTTCTGTGATGGTCCAACATCTTGTATGATGTACAGGATGACAGTAGTTTTGGTTTTTGTATGCTATATTTGATCTTTTTTAACCTAGATTTATTTTTTTTGTTTGCTTTATGTTTAGCTTTGTTAAGGGCAGATCATGTCTACTAAACCTGGTTAACTTCTTCGAGACAGTCACCAAGGCCATAGACAAGGGAAAGGTGGTTCACACAGCCTACCTTGACCTCGCCAAGGCTTTTGACACCATTCCCCACTCGGGTATTACAGAAAAACTCACCAGCCTGAACATAAACCCCTACGTCACGAGATGGGTTGCCAACTGGCTTACAGACAGAACTCACACGGTAAGAATAGCGGGCTCCAGGTCCGGCTCTAAACCAGTCACAAGTGGTGTCCCGCAAGGCTTGGTCCTGGGACCCCTACTGTTCAGCATATATTTCTCAGAAATACAGGCAAACACAGGAGGACTATGGCTAACCAAGTTCGCCGATGACTGCAAACTGGGAGCCATAATTGACTCTCCGGCTGACACGGACATCCTCCAAAAGGGCCTTACTAAGACGGATGCCTGGTGTCAAAGTCATGGTCTCAAGCTAAATGCCAAAAAATACATAGTCATTCCATTTGGGAAAAACAAAACACCCATAAATTACCATATAGGTGGCCACCCCCTTAATACAGAAGAGCTAATAAGAGATCTGGGGACCCAGGCAGATAGTAATTTCTCCTTTGACAATCATATTGCCAAAGTAGTTAGGAAATCCTTCTATGTGGCCCATCTAATTATTAAAGGGTTCGCATCTAGAAATAAAGGGGTTATAATGCCCCTCTACTCATCACACATTAGACCCATCATAGAGCACAATGTCCCATTTGGGATGTACCTCACAAGACACTTCCAACAGCTGGAAAGACCACAAAAGTACCTCACCAAGAGGATTACTGATCTCAAACATATGTCCTATGCAGCCTGACTGAAAAAACTCTGGCTGTACTCAGTGGCATATTGCTTACTCAGAGGTGATCTCTGCCTGACTTACAAAGCCATGTCCAACTCAGAACTGATTGATGGACATGCTCCACCTAAAGAAATCCAAGTTACTGCGAGCCAGTGCTCTAGTGAGCTAAACCTCGCTACAACAATGAATAGAACATGCTGGAGGGATAGATTCCTGTCACAGAGACTCCCCATGCTTTGGAACAAAATTCCAAATTACATCAGGCACAGCCCCTCACTAACACTCTTCAAGAGAAACCTTGACGAGTGGATGGGTAACAGAAAATACACCCCTGGGATCACTTCATTGACTCTGCTTGACAGAGGATCAGTTAATTAATCAAAGGGGCAGCAGAAGCCGACACACTCTGGCTAGGCTTATAAATGTCCTCAGGCAGATAGCCTAGTACCTACCTATGAACCTATATTCATTTTTAGATTAATGAGGATTCCACACAAAATGCATTGTGGTATATGTTGCCAGCCTTCTGTTTCTCTATAGCAACTAGATTTTAACTGTTCCTGGAACACTTTGGCTAATTTTTTCTTGACTTTGACACCTTGCATCTAATCTCTATATCTCAGTAACATATAATCATTGCTTTAATTGGCATGAGTACATTAGTGAGTAACAGATCAGTCCCGCGTTACCATGTTTCTCAACATTATACTCTTACCATCATGCTTTATGCAATCCTTAATTTCTTACTGCCAACTTGCCAGCATTTAATGGCTTTTGACATTCTTCCAGAAGAACTGTTTGTGAGCGTTGCCTGAATTTTGCGGTGTTATATCCCATACATAACTTTTCAGTTTTTCTGCCAAAATACTTGACTGCTTGACAATTTTTATCTTGCTTGTGGCACTGCCATTTTTTAAAATCTTGTTTTTGGCACTGCCATATTCATGATAGTTTTATGAACTGATCAGACTGTTTAGACATTATCTTCCAATGGGGCCAGTTTCCAAAAGTCTTGCTCTCAGTGTAAGTCTGCCCTGATTCTGAAAGACTTTCTCTCAGAGTAAGTGGCTTATTTTGGTGTAAGGCGCATCTGTAAACAAACTTACACCAGGGGCCATAGGTTCATAGGTGTTTACTAGGCTAATGACCACAAGGGCCTTTTTATGCCTAGCCATGCATCCCAAATCTCTGACAAGTTCTGATGCCCTTGATAAGTGTAACCATGGGCCTGGGAGATGAACCAATTACAGGTTACCTGTGTGCATTAGAGGCATAGTTGCCAAACCAGGGATGAATTTCTGGTTTCCCATCCAATTGTCCAAATTGCACTTGAATTGGGTTAGGGAGGAAATCTGCTTCACATGGATGGGGAAGCCTGTTCCACTGACGGGGTGGTCTCTGGGATACATATCTATCTTGCAAGCAGGTCCTATTTATATCACGGGCAAGGTTTAAGTCTTTGGAATGGGTAATTCTGCTACTGTTTGTTTTGTGGATATGCAGGAGATCCATCAGAGAGGGGTCTGACAATACCCTGTATGCCAGGTATAGATTTCCCCTCAAAAGCCTGTAGGAGACAGAATACAGGGATAGAGCCTTGAGGTGGTCTGTGTAGGACATATTACTTACACCCTGTATTCTTTTAGTCAGGAACCTCTGTGGACATTCCAGTTGTTGGATATGCCTGGTTAGGTACATACCAAAGGGTGCATTGTACTCAGTGATAGGTCTGATGAATGCCGAATACAGTGGAACAATGACTTCCTTGGACTTAGATGCCATACCTTGTTTATAAGTTGTGTAACATAGAATGATTTCCTCACCACTGTAGATGTGATGATCAAAGTCTAGATTTCTACCTATATGTGTCCCTAAGTCCCTGACTACTGGGTCAACTCTAAGGGGTGTGTTGTCAATATGATAGTTACCAGGGATGGAAGACTTCCCAAAAGATACTATTATGCATTTCTTGGCATTTAGTTTTATTTCATGGCTCTGACACCAGTTATTTGTCTGTGTCAGTCCCTCCTGGAAAACATTTGTCAGTGTGAGATTCAATGACAGCTCCTAATTTGCAATCTGCAAATTTTGTCAGCCAGAGACCACTTGACATTAGCCTTGACTTCTGAGAAGTAAATGCCAAAAGGAAGCGGTCCAAGGACTGATCCCTGAGGGACTCCACTTGTGACTACCCTCTTTTTAGAGGTGGACTTCCCAATTCTAACTTCCTGGGTCCTGTCTGTGAGCCAGCTGGCTATCCACCAAGTGACATACAGGTTTGTACCAGATTCCAAAACACCCACTCTCAGCCTGCTCTCAGTATAAATGGTCATTATGTCCTGATTACTGACGTCAATTGTTTCTCTAAATAATACTGATGACAGCTATTTGCTCAGCACACAATACTATCTTCTAGTTTCCTAATTTTAATTCCGCCCTTTTTATTAATTTATGTGTTGACCATCAAGTCATATTTTATTAGCAGGTCTTTTACAATTTGTATCTTATTGATTGCTACTGATTGTACTGGAATTTTATCTTTGTTCAGGTCTGCTTAACTTTAGGCATCATACCATTTTTATGTTCACTGGTATGTGCTTTGTTTAAATTTAACTGTAATAACCAGCTTGTTTAGCATGCAGTGATAAAGCCCTGACTATGGCCCAGGCAACCCAAGTTTGATTAGTGGCTTAGGCATATGCTGGACCTGGCATGGGGAAGATGGGTACCTCTGTCCCTGAGGGGGTACATATGGGGCCGTCCAATACCACAGTCCTACAGAGGATCCCAGGGCAGGTATATAGTGAAAAAGCCATAAACATGGTGGCCTTTATTCTATGTTCATGGGAGTGTTGATAACATAGGTCATTTGCCTTCTCCTATGATGAGATGGAGATAAGGGTCACAGTAAATATACCCTCATCTATGGGATGTCAGTGAGGGCACAAACTGATGCTGAGGCTGCCTGCATGACAGCCTTCCATATCCAGCTGTCATCCTCACTGGCAAATACCCAGGATGATGGACTGAAACAGCTTAGATAACACGGGTAAGCTGGATGATGGGTAAACACAGTGGGAACACAATGTGGAGGCATCAGGAAGCAGAGATCCAAACAGGGAAATGATGGACCCATTTCAAGGCTTGTTAAATGCCAAGATAGACTGTTCTAATCTTGTACATAACATCAGTAGCATAGCAAGGGGCAAAGGGGGCAGCCATTCTTGGCATAAAGTAGGTGGGGCGTTTCAGCATTTTTTTCTGTACTGAAATACTGGTACAAAAAGGCACTTCAGTTTTTTTTTTTTTGTATTGCTGCTCACTTGAAGAACAGGGTGGGAGGGCCAATCATACCAAACAGCTTTCTACAGTAAAAGTTTGTCTGTTTTTTAATCTTCACTTGAATAGTGAGGTGCTATAATGGGGACCAGCACTGGCTGTTGGATGAGTCAGCTATGGCTCTGCATAATATTTCTGAATATAATGTAAGTCTGCTAAATAAAACATTCAACTTTCTATCTACATGGATTTGCCTGAGTATAATGTCGTTATTAATGTTAACTCATTTTGTAGGAAGCTGATCAGTAAATTATTTTTTCAGCAAAATGATGGGCACCCACAGCAATCTAATTTGTTTAGATTCAGTAAAAAATGCTCTTTTCAACCCCATGTGACCAGAACAATAGCCTCCACTGAAGTGCTACAACAATTTAGGCTGTTTTGAAAGGAAAGATCTAACTAGACTTAAAACTAATATGGATACTGTAAATACTTCAGCACACAAGGGGGGATTGTTATAATGAATACTATTGATTATCCTAAGCAAGCTTTAGACCCGTTAAATAATCAGTGATATTAGTGTTCACTATCACTAGAACCTAACGGATTACAAGCAGGTAATTTATGTTGTTTTGCTTCAGGTTGAAAAGGAGGATACAACTGACATAAAGAGTAGGAAACCGTTAACATTATTGGATCCGAGACCTCAATTATTTTATTAATTAACCGAGATTCATAAACATGCAACAAAGCCACCAGGTAGAGCTATTGAATTAGATGGAGGTTCTCTTACTGAGTTGCTCTCTGACTTTTAGGGGTAACAGCAAGATTAAATGTTGCAACTTCTATGAGACTTACAACTTGACAAACAGAGGTGTTTTTGTATACTGAATGTTAGATTATTGTATATAAGCATTTTGCATTGTATTATTGTTTGCAAAAATGTAATTTATGTAATACACAGTTTAATGTTTTTTTTTAATATTTTACTGAACATGTTAATAAAAATGTTTTTTTTGACAACTAACATCACCTTCAGGTAGAAGGTACAAAATGGGAGCATCATTTGCACCATGTCTGCCCAGGTTATTATGGAATACATATTGGGAAACAACATATTTATGATCTTCCTCACAATATATTCTTGTATGCCATGGACATGTGGAGATTTTGTATAAGACTGATGGATGATCTGAACGTAAGATCTAAAAATCTGAGTGAATTTGTACAATATTTAAATGAAAGTATATGAGGCAGTTTACTGCATCAACAAATTATTCCATTTTTAGATATTATGGTTTCTGAAACTGAAGAAAGGACTATTAAAACTATCCTTTAAGATGCCATTAACTAGGAACTCACACAAAGCATTCTGTCTAAAATATCCCTAGTGTCTGTGGGTTAAAACAATCTGTTCAGATTAATCCGATTATAAACAATTTTTTAAGGAAATAATCCATAGATTTATCCACAATGGCTAAGGCAGAAAATATTGTTACTGTTAAAAGACATGCTGACCTTGGGGTCTATTACAATATAAAAATCTATCAAAGAACAGTAATAATGTTGAGTTTGCATTCTTTACCACTTTTAGGAGTAATATCCAACAGATAAAGGATATTATGGAAAGGCATTGGAATATCTTATTGATGGATAATGATTTCTCAAGAATGTTACCTGACAACTTGTAAATTTATTTACAGATAGAACAAGACCATGGGACGACATCTAGGCTGATGTAAAGCAAACTATCAACATAAAGACATTTAGACAAGTAGTACAGGAGTTAAATTAACAGGCAGGCTTTGTGTGGAACAGAAACTGTTCCTGCTGCCAATATATTTTTAAAAAGTACTCAGTTAACATCAATAAACGCCACTAGAATTGTTTGCTGTACATCAACCAGTGGCCTGTTGTAGTGAATGGATTATTTGCTTGGTAATATGCTCAAGTGCTGCCTTTTACATTGGCATGACTTCCATAATGCTGTTTTTGTGCATTGCTGAACATTCGTGTGATATCAACTGTAAAAAGCAGAATAATGCTTTATACAGACATACTTACATCAGAAAGGGGACAAATTAATGCTTATGGACATTGATAAAATTCAACAATATGGACCAAATAAACTAGGCTGGCAGGGGATGTTATCAGATAAGTAATGGAGATGGATTGTTTGACTAGTGTGTGGGGGGCAGGTCTTTTTACCCCAAGCTTAAATGAATACTTTCACTTATTTGTTATCATGTTAAGTCATTATGCTTAATAATTCCTTTAACACCTTTACTGAATTATCACTTAAGGCATATGCAAACATATATTTAAATAAATGAAAACAAACCATATGACATGTTCCCAGAAACAAACATTATACATCACATAATTTTTTTTTGTATTAGTATCGTCAATCCAATATTACATAAATGTCTCAATTCCTGCCTTCCTTTAAATCACACTCCTCTTACAAAACTTTATTCTACTTGTATTTTCCAGACAATTTCCATTTTTATTATATAATTTGCTCCTGCCCTGTTCTAAAGATTCCACTTCCAGTTCTTTAATTTCTGTTACAATATACAATACTGCAAATACAAATACAGTTAGTTTAGACTTTGATTTCCATTTTCTAGTAATTGCATTTTTGGCAGCTACCAGAATTAGACTTAATAAGGCCTTACTACGTCTAGACAATTTAGATCCAGCATCCCAGCAAAATAAAATAATTTCGTAAGTTTTACCAATTTGCTTACTCAATGTTTTTGGCAGTGTACTCTGTAAGTTTGGCAACTCATTACTCTCCCAAAATATATGTTCCCTGTTACTTCTTTCTTCTCCATTATGCCTCCAAAATTTGGCATCTACCTGAAAAAAAATTCTTTAGAGTCTGCTTGGGATATAAAAATACCTATGCAAACACTTCCAAGCAAAAATCTAACATCTTCTAGACTTTGTTGCATATTTCAGAGCTATAAATATGTCCCCTCATTTTTTCCTTGTGAATTGCTTTTCCAGTCTCTCTTCCCAATCTTTTCTAACTCGATTGATTCCTGTAGATATTGTGTATTTTTTATTCCCTAGTAATTATCTCTTTTTAACAGCAGCTTATGTTCTAGATTCAGCTGACAATTCTACCAGAGCAAGTCTTTCACTTAGGATTCCTCATCCTTTTATCTTTGTCTATACTCTGATATCAATCCCTGATAGGGAGGGCAGTCTCTAGTCTGCAGTCCAAATGTCTTCCTTCCTTCTTGTCACTCCATTATCTTTCCCTCTCCAATTATTTGCTCCCAATACTTTGATTCCTTTGCCAGTTTTCTCCAGTAAATTCTGACCTTCTCTTGCCTATTCTCTGCACTACTAACTGCGGTCATCCCTATCAGCAAAATCTCCTTTCTCCATTCTCATGTTGGATTAGTTCTAAGAATACTTTCTACTACTTCCTTTCTCCATTCTCATGTTGGATTAGTTCTAAGAATACTTTCTACTACTTTATGAATATAGTATTCTGTTTTGCTGTTATTCTTAACAATCTGAATCCAACCCCCACTCTCTTATTTCTTGGATTCCCACAATGCTTCATTATCATTATTTTCCACTTTGAATTATAGCTTTCTGCTTCTGTTATGTACATAAGCCTTAACTGTGTAGCTATAAAATTTCCCTTCACATCCGGTAACCCTAAACCACCTTGTTCTATTGGAAGGATCAACTTATCTTACTTGACCCATGCTCTCCTCCCCTCTCAGATAAATTCCTTCAACCCGTTCTTAAGTATTGTCCAAAATGTCTTTTCTAGTTGATAAAAATCTGCCTGACCAAAAGGGATGAAAAGCATTTTCACTGCTTGTATCTTGCTATCCATAAAAACCTCCCAGTTTCTTTGTTTTTATATTATCGTTTGCTTAGTTTCTTCCCATATATCCTTAGCTGTCATAACAGAATCCTTTTTAACCCACCCTCCTAAATACTTCTTTTTATTAAATCCCCATAAATATGGGCATTGCTGAACATATTCATGTGTGGGCCACAGTTTACAACTAAAGCCTTTGTTTTATCTTCATTAATTTTATATTCCAAAAAGACTTGGAACTGTCTCAAAATGTTCCACAGCATTGATATGTCCTTTTCTGGTTTTATTAGGTACAAAATAATACCGTCTACAAATAAAGCCAACTTTTCTTGATTACCATACCAACTGTATCCTTCAGTTTCTGAGGTCCTTATTTCCTTTGCCAATAGTTCTAAGTATAAAGCAAATAAAAGGGAAAGAGGACACCCTTGCCTGGTTCCTCTGTTCAGACGCACATTGTCAGAGAGGAACCTTCCTTCTTTAAGTTTTGTCTTCAATCCCTCATATATCCTCCTAATTATTGTATCAGGGAATGCAAATGCTTCCATTGTCCTGCTCATAAAATCCCAGTTTATTCTGTCAAATGCTTTCCCTGCATCAAGACCCACCAACCAATAATGGCATTTTCTTGCATTCATCTTCCCTCTGGATCATCATTGTTCTATTCATGGTGTCAAATGTTTGCCTCCCTTCTACAAAACCACACTGATCCATATATATATATCAATTTTGGCAACACCTTTGCCATTCTTTTAGCTATCATAGATATAAACACTTTACAATCATGGTTTAAAAATTGAAATGGGTCTGTATGAAGCTGGGTCTTATGGACTTTGCTGTCTTTAGGTATTACAGCCACCACAGCTGTCTTCTAGGATTTTGGTGCTTCCATTCCTTTTAAAATACTGTTAAACAAAATTTTAGAAAACTTCCAGATCTTTATCACTTTCTTCCCTTATAGCTTCCAAACTTTGAGAGGAATAACATCTATTCCTGGAGACTTTCCTGCAGATTGATTATACATCACCACTGTTATCTCATCTTCTACTATCTTAACTGTTACTGTTATTTGTTGAGCCTCATCTACCTTTAACATTCGCATATTTAAGTCTTCCATAAATATTCCCATGTGTTCTCTTTCTTGATTTCCACATTTCTCTGCATCATGCAAATTTTCATAACATTTCCAAAATATCTGTAATACCTTTACAGGATCTCTGGTTATTTTTATTATTAAAGATTCCCTAATTGTGGCAACAACCCTTTCTGCTAAGTCGTGCTAAAATATTTTGCGCTATGGAATTATCGAAAAACAGTTACTTAACTTCAGTCTTTCTGACCTCATGCATATTATCCTGATACTCCCTTATTTACTCTTTAGCATTCTTCAGTTGTGCCTCTTCTTGTTCTGTGAGATTCCCTCTATTCTGCAATACTTTAACCTCTAAATAATTCCTGTCACTTCTTAACCGTATCTATTCTTCTTTTAATGCTACCCCATTTTTAAATTCCAATTTTTATTTAGTCCCACTAACCAGTTATAACTTTTGGAAAAAAAGTATCTTCCCTAATAACTCTTGAATAATTTCCAGTACGCATTACTTAAATTCCTCTCTTTTTAACATGTAGGTGGGGAAGGGCCAGTGTCTCATTTTTACTTCATTACCCTGCAGTTTTATCTTAGTTGTTATTGGAGCATGATCTGAAATAGTTACTGGAGGAGTGTCAAAGATTTCAATTAAATGCACATACTCCTGTGAAATATAATTTGCCTAATCTAGCTAAGTTACTGTACTTTGGGGAATAATTTGTAAATTCTCTCAAGAGTTCCTCCTCTTAAATTCACATCTTCCACACCAAATATTTTCATAAATTTCTTCAGAAGCCCAGCCTTTTTGTTATATTTCCCTTTTAAGTCTCCATATACATCCTTATTGTTGCATATTAAGTTCTAGTACCCTCCTGTAATATTCCTTGCTGAAAGTTAATTACTTCTCCTAACATTTTCTTAAGCTCCATAGCAGCAGTTTTAGGTGGACTGGAATGTAACTTCTTGGCAGCATAATCCTTCTCACTTGCCAGTAGCCCCTTACTAACACAAATCTACTATTATCTTTTTTCTCCTCTATTGCTATTGGAGCTCATCTTGCAATTAGTATACGTACCCCCTGTTGCATTTGTACCTAATATTCTGATGAATATCCATCCTGAAATCCTTTCTTTGTCAAATCTGCATGCTCACTTCTTTCCAAATGTGTCTCTCCTGTAGCATTCCTATTTGCACACTGCATTTTCTAATAAATTCAATACACAACCTTCTTGTCTTTACCCATGGGACCATACATAGATTCATAGGTGTGAACTAGGCTAATGACCACAAGGGCCTTTTTAAGCCTAGCCATGCATCCCAAATCTCTGAAAAGTTCTAGTACCCTAGATAAGTGTAAGCAGGGACTTGGAAGATAAAACATTTACAACCAGGGTCCTGGGAGATGAACCACTTATAGGCTGCTTGTGTCCATTAGAGACTTGGATACCAAACCATGGTGATTTCCTGTTCTCCATCCAACTGTCCAAGTTACACTCGAAGTGGGTAAGGGAACAACTCTGCTTCACATTGATAGGAAGATGCATACTTATCTCTCCAGCAGGTCCTATTTATATCACGGACAAGGTTTAAGTCTTTAGAATGGGAATTTCTGTTGCTGTTTGTTTTGCAGATATGCAGGAGGTCCATCAGGGTGGGTTCTGACAATGCCTTGTATGCCAGGCATAGATCTCCCCTCATCTGGCTGTATGAGACAGAATAGAGGGACAGAGCCTTAAGGTGGTCTGCATAGTACATGCTACTTTTTTTTAGTGAGGAACCTCTGTGAACATTCCAATTGTTGGATGCTAGGAAGTTCAGACAATTGAGTGGGGATGGGCTTAATGGTTGTGGGGATCAAAAGAACCATGGAGAATTTCCAAATTCAGTTATACATTCGTACATCATAGCATCCTTTTTTTCCTTCATGGGTTTACACTGGCCTCCTACCCTGCTCTGAACAGAATTCCCTTTTCCAGTTAATTATTATGTTTTATTGGAGTCATAATACCTCTGAACTTCCTCAGAATGACTAATAATAATAATAATAATAATTATTATTTTAGTTACCTCCTTTGAAAGAGCATTTCTCACCCCCCCCATACATACTTATAATACACATAACTATTTCTGAAAGTTTACTTTTATTTACTTATTTGCTAAACTATGTAATTTGGCTAATGCTTCTAGATCACTTCTAGCCATATATTAGGCCAAAATGCATCAGTAAAGGTTGTACGCAGAGAAATGCGATCATAGCCACTAAGCAGTGTGTTACAGCATATGGGAAGAAATCAGAATGGCTTAAGGAAGCCCACATGGATGTAGAGGTAAAGGGAACACACAAAACCCAATTTGTTCAACATTTATGCAACAACCTCCAAACCTCTCTACCAACTCTCTCCAAAACTCAGCCCCAACCATATTTATAGGTGAATACTAAACTTATTGCCATTAAGGGCCTGGCTAATAACTCAAATTCAGAATCAAACCCTGTACCTTGTGCCTGTGAAGTGAAGTCCTTAACCATTATGAGAGTCCTCTTCTTCTTATGTGTCTACCCGCCTGCCACCATTATCGTATCCTAAAAACACCCGTTCATTAGAAGCACTCAAAAATAGACTAGTAAAACCCAAAAAGTGCTCCTGGACAAAACACCACCATAAGCTCCACACAAATGCACTGGTTTAAAACATCTTTATTTACCAATAAAACTAAAGTTAAGTGCTTTCATCTCTTTTGAATCGCTCTGGGACTTGTTCTGAAGAAGTCCCAGAGTGATTCAAATTGGATGAAAGCACTTAACCTAAGTTTTATTGGTGAATAAAGACATTTTAAACCAGTGCATTCATGTGGAGCTTATGGTGGTGTTTTGTCCAGGAGCACTTTTTGGGTTTTACCACTATGGTATCCTTGCAATACCTTTATAAGCCAAACTGTTTGTTACTGTTTTCCAGTTCTAGCCAAGTGGAATTGTTTTCTATCCACCTCTGTCTCTCTCTACTCAACATAAACACCTTATGTTTCACTTTTCTTGGATTATTTTACTCCTAGATGTATCTGCAGCAAGCATTTCAATGGTATACTGTTGAAATGGAACAAAGTTGCCTCTCATCACTGTATCTGTTCATTTGTTTTGCTTGTGCTGACTATTCCACAGTTATTTTTATAATTATATTCTTTATGAAACAGCTGCATACCCCTAGTCAGCAAGAGAAGCAAAAATTAAAACACAGCACCACTGTCAGTCTTCATATTAAACACAGTCTTATTATCTGCTGAAACAGTAAGTTGAGTTACATAAAGAACCATATAGGGAAACCAACCTCAGTTATGGACTGAAAACCCTGCTGAGCACTCAGCAACAGCAACTAACTACTATGGGAGAATAAGCAGCTAACACTGAGTCATACAAGTGTCACAGCACTGCAGTATTAATAATACTGTAATAGTCAGTAGTGCAGTGAATGGCAGGAAATGTAGTCCTCTGCACTGACGATTTCCATAGCTACCACAGAAGCAAGACTGCAGGTAGGAAAATGTCTTATGTTTTGCTGTACAGACTCACAATAAAGTCTTGTGGTCCAAAAAGCCACAATGATTCTTTCATCCTCCAGGGTGGTGACCCCCTTACCTCTCAACCTCTTTGAGCAAGAAATCTGGACAAAGCTATAAATAAAAATGGGACAAAGGCCCAAAAATATGGACAATTTTTAAAAATTGCTCTTACAAACTTAGAAAGTTGCTACAATAACAGATTTTGTATTAACATGAATTTTCTGAAGGGTATGAAGTCTGAAACTCAAATGTCTGTAATTATTTTCTAACGTCAGTCTTTAATGATTTGCCACTAATGTGCTAGAAAACTACAGTTTTATGAAAAATGGACCAAAAATAAAAGGCAAAAATCTGGACATTCTGTGAAAATCTGTACAGTTGAGAGGTATGGGGCCCCCTGTGAGAGTGGGGCCCTATTAGGCCAAATAGTTCCAATTGGCCTAATGCTGGCTCTGGGCAGATGTTATAATCAAACTTTTGTGGCTGCTTCTGAGCAGAGTGTTATAAGTGGGCACTAGGGTTACTTCACCTGGGATGAAACAGCAGCTTTAGTTTCATCCATTCATTCAATATGTTGTATTCAGATCAGAGCATTAAATGACCCAGGTTAGCAGTGGAATTACTGTCTACTTCACATAGGTCATGGACATATGAACAGAGTATGGGCTTCTCCTCATCTGTTATCTACCTTATTTCAGAAGGACTTCATGCAAAAGTTTACAGATTTTCTTGTAGACTCTGTTATGCCAATAGAACCGCTGTGATTAATGACTTAAAACGTTTAAGTTGGCAAGGCATTGGTGCATCTAATGGAATACGTGTTTTGCCTTATTAAAGGATACTGCTTTTATCTGTGTTCATTTATTTATTTGTCATTGTTGGTATATGATCAATGACGACTCCCGAATACACAAAATATAAGAAAGGATGTGCTTGCATACAGTAAATACACAATATAAATGAATGAAACTCTTGGGTATGAATGACAGTTATTCTCAAAACTTGGCATTGCATATAAAATTAAAGGCTGATAATCTTTTGTATTCATGGACTATAATATGCCTCCCTGTGAACCCAGGCAACCATTTAATGAGTATCCAGGCAGCACTATGTATAGAAGCAACTAGGTTTTCTTCACATAGTATGCACAAGGGCTTATCATAGGACCACATTGCTTTGCAAAGGATGGTCTGCAGCTGTCTCTCGTCGGCTTCTGAACATCCATCCCCTTAGAGCCTATTTTAGGCAATGCCAAACTGACAAACCTACTGACATAGCAAATAAAACCCAAAGAAACCTGAAGGTGTTATTGCTCAATGCTTGCAGCCTAAACAAGAAACTCCATACTCTCTAAGATGTCCTCACTCTAGAGAATGTAGACATCTGTGTCATTACTGAGACATGGTTTAAATCTGCAGAAAGTACTGCAGCAGTACAAGTCTTCAGTGCCTTCCACACATAAAGACCATCAGCTTCACAGAGAGGGACAAAAGTAGGAGGAGTCTCAATCTATTTTAGCAATAATCATAACTTTACATTGGTTACACAGGACAATGCCTTGGAATTTATTCAAGTGCAAATCACCACAGACAAAGTCCCCTACCATATCGAGTGAGCTACAGGTCATGCTCTTATGTCCCTAGAATCCCATAGCTTATACTTAGACCTACTGGAGACACTCACCACTAAACCAAATACCCTATTAATGGCAGACGTTAAATACCCCTGTACAGACCGGGAAATATACACTGCCTCATACTCGCAGGCACAGCAATTCCTGGAGTTTATTAACACAAATACTGTTGAACAGACAGTACACACACCCACAAGAGGTTCAAACATACTGGACCTGGTACTCACCAATATGGGAGAGTACTGCATGCCTCCACTTCCCCAGTGTCATGTGTCATGTTTACAAAGACCCTGTACAACCATACAAATATCTGTATAGAGGCTGCTGTACCTATCAGAAGGAAGCCCACAACAAATAAAAACCAACCACACTGGTGGAATCCTAACCTTAATAGGGTATATAATTAAAAGAAAAAAGTAATGGCTAAAATCACGGACAGAAACTGCCATAATGATATGAGGTCAAGATAGTCTCACAGGCTAAAGGCAACAACAAGGAATTCTACAGCTATGTCCAATACCTCAAAGGCAACACACATCAGTGTGCCACACTGGTAGTTAATTGTGCTACTTTCACTAAGCACACTGACACATCAAATTTGTTGGCTAACAAATTCAGTCAAACTTCACCCCCATGCCTCCTTCCATGAAATACCTACCACAGCCTCAATGGGTTGCAGCAATATTCTGGGATACCTCCAACATAGCTGGAAATATGACCTACCAGGAGTACTTGAGTCAATTTTCAGCTATAGCAAGAACAATAAAAATACGGAGGACACAGGATAGGCTCCAGGTTATAAAACTTGGTGCAAGCACTTTACTTTTTCACTCTTGCTTTCAGTAAAAAAAAACAAACTGAAACCAGTCATACTTTTAAACATCGCTGAATGTATCACATGACAACAATTCATCACATGACTATATACATTCCATTACTATAAAACATTAAAGCTGTATAGTAACCACAAAATAACTAAATGTTCAAAGAAAATCCTAAAATGTATATTTTTATATACTTTGTGCAATATAAACACACATTATTAAAATACATATTCTTAAAAACAGCTACTTTACCTATGTAGAGGTCTGGCCTTTAACTTTGGTCTCAGTGGTATTTGCTCACTGAGACCATGTCCCATGTCAGCTCTGAATAAAACTATCCATCTCCAGTAGTTCTTTTTTATTGTTATGTCTCCCCCTTCAGACTCCAGTTGTGCATATATATCCCCCTTCAGACTCACAAACTCCTAGCAATGGCCATAAATTTAAATTTATCTTGACTATTAGTATTCATAACATGTCTGGCCCAGGCGTTACTTCTCTTTGTTTGCCTATGTGATAAATGTCATTCATTGCTTATATCTATATACCCACAATATGAACATTTGCCACAAGGCTTAGTTCCCATTCCACCCATAGATGTTTTCTTTTCTCTGGATACACATAAAAGTCTTTTCAAAGACAATGTCTAAACAAAAATTTAGGTTCATTCTGTACCCATTTTATGACTGCCTTATCAATTTATTCATCAATGCAACTACTATTTTTTTAAGGTTTACATCTGTTGTTTCATATGAGAGAATAAACTTTTTGAAGGTTCAAGTAAATATTGAAAAAGGGAGCAGATATACATGCTTGTACAGGAAGGAATGTCATGTTAACCATCTTTTATGCACCCTATACTACTTTTGAACATAAGGGATGCAGATTTACATCAACAATTGAATTACTGGCAGAGTTAGGGGAGAGAGAGATAGAGAGATACAGACACAGAAGAAGTAGTTAACAAACATACTACTAAGGCTAGACCTTATTATTCAGATATATGGTCTGAGGAAAGAGAGACCAGTGATGATATGCCTAAGTTAAAAGTGCCATTAAGCTTTTCTAGTGATGTTGGGTCTTATATGAACATTATACGTAAACATTGGGGGATACTGACCACTGATAAGGCAGTCATAAACTGGATAGATAATGAACATGAATTATTGTTTATTTATTTTATTTAACATTTGTTGACCGTGAAAGTCCGACTAGGTCCACAGATCCTGTTTTTAGCAGAGGCCCGGGGAGAAATGCTCCAGAAGCATGTCTTTTTAGAATAGAACCTCTTGTTGTAAGGTGACAGCGTTAACCGCTGCACCACTGCACTGCCGCCGTTTAGAAATCAAAAGTCTTTGAAATGATGTTTATGTGTATCCAGAGAAAAGAAAACACCTATGGGTGGAATGGGAACTAAGCCTTGTGGCAAATGTTCATATTGTGGGTATATAGATATAAGCAATGAATGTTTGCATCCAGATCAGGACCGGCTATATAAATTTAACATGCAAGCTACATGTGATACACAGCACATAGTGTATCTTGCCCACTGTGTAATATGCAAGAAATTTTATATTGGGAAAACAAGCCGCACACTTAAGGAGAGGATTAGAGAACACATTTATCACATAGGCAAACAAAGCAGAAGTAACGCCCTGGCCAGACATGTTATGAATACTAATAGTCAAGATAAATTTAAATTTATGGCCATTGCTAGGAGTTTTGTGAGTCTGAAGGGGGGAGACATATGCAATAAAACAGAGGAACTGGAAGCTAGATGGATAGTTTTATTCAGAGCTGACATGGGACATGGTCTCAATGAACAAATACCACCAAGACCAAAGTTAAAGGCCAGACCTCTACGTAGGTAAAGTAGCTGTTTTTAAGAATATGTATTTTAATAATGTGTGTTTATATTGCACAAAGTATATGCAAAATATACATTTTAGGATTTTCTTTGAACATTTAGTTATTTTGTGGTTACTATACAGCTTTAATATTTTATAGTAACGGAATGTATATAGTCATGTGATGAACTGTTGTCATGTGAGGCATTCAGTGATGTTTAAAAGTATGACTGGTTTCAGCTTGTTTTTATGCACCTGAAGAAGCAGATGTGAAAGTGCTTGTGCCTGATTAAAGTTTTATAACCTGGAGCCTATCCTGTGTCCTCCTGCTGTTTTTGAATTTTCAACTATAGCCTCAAAGTAGGCACTGTACTATGAGAATGGAGGACTACAACAGTTATCCCACTTCACAAGGGTGGACCATCAACCGACCACAGAAATTACAAACCTATTAGTCTGACTAGTCTACTATGCAAAGCTATAGAATGCATTATCATGGAAATGATCAACAAAGTTGTAGGTACCTTTCAGACACTGGACCCAGCCCATTCTGGCTTTGTCAAGAGAAGATAATGCTTACTAAATCTGGTGGACTTTATTGAGAAGGTCACCAAGGCAATGGATGAAGGGAAAATGGTGTACACCGCCTACCTGGATGTAGCTAAGGCATTTGATACAATACTCCACTCAGGTATACTTGACAAACTCACTGAACTTGACATAAACCCCTACATAACTTGGTGGATTGCCAGCTGGATCACAGACATGACCCAGGAAGTCAGGATTGGTGAGACCACCTCCACTACGAGACTGGTCACCAGCAAGGTCCCTCAGGTTTCCATGATGGGGTCGCTCCTATTTGGCCTCTACTTCTCAGAGATAAAGGCTAATGTCAAGGGTCTTTGGCTGACCAAGTTCACAGATCACCACAAATAGGGAGCTATCATAGATTCCCCCATGACACAACAGACAAATGACTGCTGCTAAAGTCAAAACCTAAAACTCAGTGCCAAGAAATGCGTTATAGTACATTTTGGGAAAACTGCTGCTTAAGCTGATTACTCCATTGATAAGACACCACTAAGAATTGACCCAGTAGCCAGGGATCTGGGAACACATGTAGACAGTAATCTGACCTTTGACTTTATATAGGCAAAGCCAGTCTCCACTAATTTTACTTTATCATTTACAGATTATCTATGAATGATCAGGCAGGAAAACAGTTTTAACTTTTATGTCATATTTACAGTATGCCTTTATAGTATGACACGTTTATCTGCTCTTCTATGCAGTTTCTTTTTTGCTAATGGGTAACGTACAAACATGGAAGACAGCATCCATCACTCACCTCCTGATCGGTGAAGATGTCAATAAAATCTGTAAATGAGAAGGATCCTGCCTGAAGAATTAGCTCCCCTGTATTTTCTAGGCACTGCCCGGTTAAGACAAGAAGTTTGTGTCTAGCAGCATCTGTGATCATCAGTCGGACCTGAAACAACAAAAAACAAAATATCTGTTTAAGAAATGTACTAGTAGTAAACTTTGTTCATACTACAGATTGATGTTTTCTCCTATGGATATGCATTGATCACTGATAATTGATTAAGCAAAATGTGCAATTTTCCTTCAACATTACCGAATCATTAAAAACAATACAATATTTTGTAAGCACTGTTAATACTCCAGGTATCAAATGATCACTAAGTTGTACACAAATGTTATAATATTGAAATATAAATTAAATAAAATTAACGACTATTCCAAAATGGGAAAAAAATAAAAATAAAAAACTTAAAGAATGTTGATGGTAATTTTGGAAAAGGCTAAACATCTCCAAATCTAAAGACAGCAGAAGACTGTTTCACTGTTATCTAATTAGCTTATCACTAACCAAATCAAAAACTGGGTGGCTGCTGAAAACCACTTTTTGAGTCACTGAGTTTTCTAATTTAACCCAGGGCCTTCTACTTTTGATTACTTTTTTCAATATCCTATGAGGTTAAGGGCCCCTTTCTATGCCTATTCATAATGTCAGGTTCAACAGTAATGTGGGTTTCATGTAAAAAAAATAATAGCTCATAGTATGAGCAGAAAAGTGATCCATTCCCAAATGACCTCAAATACTCAAGTTTTGATCATTACCTATTATAACAAGAAGGCAAACAAAGGAAAACAATGCAGCATTTCAGTGTGTGGCTGCGATAATTTGTGAGCCAGATTTACAGTAAAGCAGGTTTCAATTCTTCCCAGTTCAACTCATTACAGTTAAGCTTAAAGGAAGGTCTGCGTCTCTGTGACTGTGAGATCTCTATCAAAACAGATGTTTTTATTTATTTTATTTTACATTTGTTGACTGGGCTAGTCTAACTGGATATATATCCATTTTCAGTAGAGGCCCGGGGAGATAAGCTCCAAAAGAAAACAATAAAAGTAACAAAACCATGTATAAAAATTAAGGTAAACAATGCACAAAGACAGGTACATTAATGAGAAATAATCAAAGAGGTCAGAAGACTATAACATAGTGGAGTATAATCAGGTATAGGTAGTATAATGCACATACAGTTTCAATACATAATATATAAGTGAGAAGGCATCTAATTATGAACGATTCAGTAGTACAAAAGTATTCACATTGAAGAGATTAAGAAGATGTAAGTAATAGTATGTGGAAGGAGAAGGTTTGCTGTTACTAAGACAGGATGTTGTTTACTGAGTAGAGGAGTGTAGGCTGAGCCTAGTAAGAAGAGCTAGTTGATCAATCAAGTTTTACAAAAACAAAAAGAAATGAGGTGGTTTGAAGGTACCAATGGTCACTAATCAAGTAAGAAACCTTCAGATCACCATATGTTGTGACATGAAGGCTTACAACAAAGTAAAGAAATGTAACAAAATGTGATCGGGTGCATATGGAGGGGCAGAACCAATAGGAAGAAAAGGTGAAGGCGCAGAATCGATAGCACAGGACCCTCATTTAATTATCTTACCTAACTAATTATTCCAGAAACAAAGCAGACAGGGATAGTGAAGGGAAATAATGCTGATACAGTCAGACATTGGTGGGTTATAGATGAGTTACCAAAAGGCCAATTGGTGCATGGTACAGGCTGTTAGGTAATATAAAAATATAAGAAAATCTGGGCTGTTCTGTGACATCTCTGCACAACTAAAGATGTCAGAAGAAATTGAATATATGACAATGTGGTAAGGTATACATGCACACACGTGTGTGTAAGTGTGAGTTTGTGTGTCTTTGTGTGCACATAACTGCCACAACTGCTTTTCCGTGATCTATGTACATCTTTATGTAGCAATAAACTACATTTTCATGACAGCTGGCTCCACTGGAATGGACAAAACCCTGACTATGACATAGGCATAGGTCAAGGTCAATGGCTCAGATGGATGTAGAATAAGAGGAGTGATGCACCCTGCCCAGTTCCCCTTTATCTTTGGGAGGGATGGTGTGGGGTGCATGTCCAGGGTGCTTGATCCTGTGATACAATCCAGAGTAGAGACAGAGACTACATGGAAGCATTCAATTTAAAGAATGTAGGGTAGTCTTGAAAGGTCACAGCATTCGCATAAGGCAGTGACATGCCCTCACGGATGTCCACTGCACAGTAAAAGTTGGAGTGGCTTACTGGGGATGTGCAAAGGGGGTAGGGACTAAAGCAGAAAAGTCTCTGCCCCATGATAGGGACTAAAACAGAAAAAAACTCTACCATCAATGATGATGGCTCCTTTTTCCGATGTTATCATAATTTAGTGAAAGGAATCAAAATACACCCTTGAGCAAAGAGCGCTTCCACCTCTGTACCATGAAGAAGGCTTATAATGTATACTGTCCTCTGATATGTTTATTAAACTCACCTTTTCTTGCTGCCACATATCTATAGACAGGGCTCAAGGCAAGCATTACTTAACCTACTGGGTGGGGGGCTACAGCCCCCTGTAGTATAGTATAGTCAAATTCTTACATTTACTAAAGAAAACAAGTATTATCTTGCTGTGTCCCTTATGTATCTCTTTCTCTTTAAAAGTGACTTATGACTTTACATAAACAGATGTAACCAAACACAGTTTTTACAGCTATGGAAACGATGCTAGTGGTACATCTATCACAAATTTGAACAAACAAAAAAAAATATTTCAAATATATTTTGCATAGGTGTTTGTACCAGTAGCAAATTATACCTGCACAAACAATTACTTATATAACATTCTGTCATCCATATTCAGTGCCTCATTGTTCTTAGCACAGAAAACTGCTACAGAGGTCAATGGCTGCAAATGCTATTTTAGTTTAAGTACTTCATTTACATATATATATTCTGATTGCCTGTATGACTGCAAAATTTGCAACTGTTAAGGAATGGAATGAGTTGCTCTCTTTCTCTCTGACACACACACACACACACACACACACACACACACACACACACACACACACACACACACACACACACACACACACACACACACACACACACACACACACACACACACACACACACACACACACACACACACACACGCACACACACACACACACACACACACACACACACACACACACACACACACAGCATGTAGTAAAGAGATGAGATAATTTCAACAAACAAGAAATGATGAGCATGGAAAGTCTGAATCTAGACAGGAAGACCTGCAGATTATATTAATAAATGGCACTAGAAGAGGCTTACTGATGTGCAAAATAAGTGGAAATGAAGCCATCAGATTATAAGAAATCACACACATACATGCACACAAACGCGCGCGCATGCACACACAACACACACACCTTAACCACTTAGAGCAAGATTTCTGGACAAAGCCAAAATTCATGGAAGGACAAAGACCCAAAACCAGGGAGATGTTTTAAATAGTTCTCTTAAACACTTACAAAGTTGATAGAATAACATGATATGTATAAGAATTCATTTCCTGAATGACATGAAGTCCAAAACTCTAGTGTCTGCTATTATTAGTGACTTCATTCCTCAGTGATTTGCTAGAAAACCTCAGTTTTAAGAGGAACATATCAAACAAGATGAGGCAAATATCTGGATATTCTGAAAAAAATACAGACAATTGAGAGGTATGTGCACACACACACACACACACACACACACACACACACACACACACACACACACACACACACACACACACACACACACAAACATATAGTAAAGAGATGAGATAATTTCGACAAACAAGAAATGATGAGCATGGAAAGTCTGAATCTAGACAGGAAGACCTGCAGATTATATTAATAAATGGCACTAGAAGAGGCTTACTGACATGCAATATAAGTGGAAATTAAGCCATCAGATTATAAGAAATCAATAAGACGTATTCACATTCTACCACTATCAATATATCATATCAACCCACTGGCTGAGTGCCTCTAGCCATTACTGTGAACTCAGATGTGTGGAAAATATATCCCTGGATACCTCACTGCAATACTTATAATTGCAGTTACAGAATTCTGAATGTTTTATTTGATTGAAAGAAAAAAGTACAGTTTTGTACCTACCATAAATGTAGATGTTCGAGTGCTAATACAGCTGCAGTCATAACAGATGGGTTCTCCTGCCGTCAAGCGGGTCCTCGGTCGGCCGAATTCCAAAGTCTAGGTCCAGCGTCGATTGTCGTCGCTTCTTCCCTGACATCGGTGCGACGGGTATAAAAGAACCAGCCAACGCCATTTTCTTCAGTTTTTCTTGCCCCAGATGTCAGGTGCCCCCAGAAGGAAGGCAATACATAAATTTATGTAATAAAGCAATGCAATATAATCAAAATACAGTAGTTGCAAGCAAATACACCATAAATGAATACCCCAATCAGGTTGTATGAGGAGGTGTTAGCCAATAGGCCTGTCCCAAGAGGGGAAGGAGGGAGGGAAACCTGGACTGCAGCTGTATTAGCACTCGAACATCTACATTTATGGTAGGTACAAAACTGTACTATGTTCATCGTGCATACAGCTGCAGTCATAACAGATGGGTAGAATCCCAAAGCTAAGAAAGGGGTAGTAGGCACTAGGTGGAACTAGGAGGAGCCAGGATGCCCTGTAAGACTGCAGTGGCAAAGCCTGCTCTAGTTTTGGAGTATAATGGTAGGTGGTAGTGCTTGGAGAAGGTATGCAGAGAACTCCAAGTGGCTGCTTCCAAAATATCTTTGGTAGGAACTCCTCTGAGGAAAGCTGCAGAGGTAGCTGTGGCCCTTGTGGAGTGAGATCTGATGCCTGCAGGTACAGTTTTACCATGAAAAGAGTAACAAAAGCGTATGCAGTGGGCTATCCATTTTGAGATTGTCTGTTTGGAAATTGGCTTCCCTTGAGCTCCTATAGCATAGGACACAAAGAGCTGTTCTGATTTTCTGAAAGGCTTTGTTCTGTCCAAATAATAACGCAGCTGTCTGTGGATGTCCAAGGAATGTAGTAGTCTCTCCCCTTTGTTTTGAGGATTAGGGTAAAAGGTAGGTAAGTGGATAGCCTGATTCAAAGCTACCCTGGATACCACCTTTGGCATAAAGGATGGGTTGGTTCGTAAGGAAACTCTGTCCTGATGGAAGATGATGAAAGGCTGCACAGCCATGAGGGCTTGTAGTTCCGATACCCTGCGAGCTGAGGTGATAGCCAGAAGGAAAGCTGTTTTCCAGGACAAATATTGCAAATCTGTTGAGGCAGCTGGCTCAAAAGGAGGCAAGGTCAGCTTTTCTAGAATGAAATTGAGGTCCCAAGCAGGTATTGGTTGTTTCCTTGGGGGTTTATATTCTTAGCCCTCTGAGGAACTGTCTTAAGAGGGGGTGAGAGAATAAAGGTGGATCAGTGTTGTATTCTGCAGAAATGGCTGAGGCATGGATTTTGATGGAGGAGAATGAAAGTCCACTGCTTAGCAGCTCAGCTAGATACTGTAATATTTGAGGTAAATTCAGTTTTCCAGGATTCTGGCCCTTTTTCTCATTCCAGGCACAAAACCGTTTCCATTTTGCGAAGTAAGCTTTACTAGTAGACGGCCTTCTGGCCTCCAAAATGACATCCTGCACCTCCTTGGAGAGAAGGGTCTGTTGTGATGTTAAGGAATCTTCCATGCTGCCAGATTGAGTGTTTTCAGCTGACTGTGAAGAGTTTTGAAGCTGTGCTGAGTCAGAAGAAGAGGCATTAGAGGTAGGGTCCATGGTGGGGAATGTGTCAGGCTCCTCAGGAGTGGGTACCAGTGCTGTCTTGGCCAGTCTGGAGCAATGAGAATCATCTTTGGTCTGTCTGCTCTGGTTTTTAATAGAACTTTGGGCAGCAGAGGAAGAGGTGGAAAGGCATAAACTGTCATTGTTGTCCAACTGAAAGAGAGAGCGTCCACTCTCCAGGCCTGTGGATGAAAAGTCCTTGAGCAGAATTTTGTCAATTGGTGATTTTTGTGGGAGGCAAAGAGATCTATGTCTGGCCTTCCCCATGCTTGAATTATCTCTGTAAAAACTTGAGGATGCAACTTCCATTCGTGTGGATCTGTCATATTTCTGCTTAGGTTGTCTGCCAGCGTGTTTTCCTTGCCTGGCAAGTACTGTGCTTGAAGTTCGATTTGTAATTCCAGAGCCATGTTCCAAAGTGACATGGCCAGCCTGCATAGGGGGTATGAATGGGTTCCTCCCTGTTTGTTTATGTACCACATTACTGTGGTGTTGTCTGTCCTTATCAATAGTTGACCTGGATGCAGAAGGTCTTTGAAAGCTATAATAGCATTTATTACTGCTAGCATTTCCTTTTGATTGATGTGAAGGTGCTTTTCTTTTTGGGACCATTTGCCCTGAATGCACCGATCTGTCATGTGCGCCCCCCAGGCGTAGTCCGAGGTGTCTGTTGTGATGACTTGATTTGCTTGAGGCTTGCAGAATAGGAGACCTGTGTTTGTTTGGCATGCTTGAGCCCACCACAGAAATTCTTTTTGAATACATGGAATTAGTGGTATTATTGTTTCCAAACTGTGGCTGTGTTGAGACCATAGGTTTTTCAGGTACCATTGAAGTTTCCTCATATGCAGCTTTGCACATGGGATTAGTAGGATGCAAGATGCCATGAATCCCAGAGCCTGCAGGATTTTCCTTGCAGTCAGCCTGGTGAAATTTGCTAGTTTTCTGAAGTATTGAGTTAGTTGCCCCTGTTTCTCTGGTGTGAGGTAGGCTATCTGGGTGTTTGTGTCCAAGTTGGCACCCAGGAAAATTATTTTCTGAGAGGGTATTAGCCTTGATTTCTTTTTGTTGACTGTGTATCCCAGAGAATTCAACAACATTATTACATAAGCCAGATGTTTCAGAAGTATGTGCTTGCTGTCCGCTTGGATCAGGCAGTCATCCAAATATGGGTATATTTGTATCCCTTGAAGTCTGCAGTAGGCAATTACTGATGCCAGGCATTTCGTGAATACTCTGGGTGCAGTAGATAAGCCAAAGGGCAATGCAGAGAATTGATAATGGGTTGAACCTGCAAGAAATCTGAGGTATCTTCTGCAATTTTGTCTGATTGGGACATGCAGGTATGCCTCCTTGAGGTCCAAGGTCACCAGCCAAGACTCCTTGCCCAGCGTGGGAAGAAGCTTCTGTAATGTGAGCATCTTGAATTTTGGCACGAGTAAAAATGTGTTTAGGATGGAAAGGTCCAAAATAGGTCTCCAATCTTTTCCCTTCCTTGGTACCAGGAATAGTCTGGAATAAAAACCTTGACCTTGTTCTTGAGTAGGTACCTCTTGAATAGCTTTCATGTCCATGAGATCTGAAATTTGTCTTTGTGCCTCTGCCCTTTGATTGTGTGGCAGGTTTGGCATGCCTCTCATTTTTGGAAGGGTGTGAAAATGGAATCTGTAGCCTCTGTTTATAATGTCCAGGATCCATTTGTCTTTTGTGACAATATGCCAATTTTTTGAAAATAATGCCAGTTTTCCACCTAAGGGTGCTGCCATTTGAGCCTTGCTTGGCATGCAAAGGGGAAAGTCATTGGGCTTGCTTTCTGAATGGCTGTGAACTATCCTCACCACCTCTTTGTGTAGGAGCTTGCCATTGTCTGCCTCTAAACGATCCTGGAGATTGCCCTCTGCCCCTCGGGTGCCTGTATCTACCTCTTTGGGGTCTGTCCGTGGCTGGAAAGGACCAATTTTTGGAAGGCCAATTTCTACTGAAACGTGGAGGTTGTACCTGTAGAAAATATTTCACTGTTTGCATTGATTTAGCCTTTTCCTCCATTTTCTTTAATACCTCCTCAGCTTTAACACCAAATAATACATCCTTTTGTAGAGGGGCATCTAGTAATTTAGCTTTGACATGATCTGGTAAGGTTTGCTCTTTGAGCCAGCATGTCTACATATGACTGATCCTGTAACAGCAGCTCTACATGAGGCCTCTAGAGCATCAAAACCACATTGCAAGGTATGTTTACCCACTTGTTCTGCACAATGCATCAAATCCTGCAACTCCTTCAAGTCTGGTTGTTCAGGTTGTGACATTTTGCTACTCAACTGTGATAACAGAAACTGTTGGTACTTTAACATATGGAACTTGCAGTTTAATGCCCTCATGGTTAAGGTGGCCGAGGTGTATACCTTTTTCCCCACCTTTCTAAAGATCTGGAATCTCTCTTGGAAGGTAATGGATTTTTAGCAGTGGAGGCCTTAATTCCCTTGGGGCCCTGTGAGATAGTTTCTGGATCAGCCGCATGGCTTTTGTATAAAAATTGGTGTGAGTCAGGAACCCGGTAGTACCTGTCAGGCTTGACTGGGGCTGGAGGTAAAGAGTCCGGGTTAAGGCAGGCCACCAAATACACATCATCTAGTATGTCTAAGACAGGAGGTATAGCCAGAGGCCTGTGCTGAGGTAGCAAGAGAAAATCCCTAAGCCTTTTCTTGGAATCTGAGTACTCTTGGCCTTCCCAGTGGAAGTGTTCCCTTAAGGTATGCAAAGTTTCCCCAAATGAGTAATCCTCTGGGGGGAGACAGAGGGAATGGACTCCTCTGCATCAGAATCTTCAAAAGGGGAGTAAGAATGTTCCTGTTCATCAGAGTGCTCTGAAATAATGGAGGCCTGGTCAGAGGAGGGTGATTCTTCCTCCACTCTGGGCCTTTTGTCCGGGGGGGGTTGAGAACCCCTGATAAGAGTAATTAAATCCTCAGCCATTTTAAGCATCTGTTTTTTAGGCATGGGACCTGGAGAAGGGCCCTGTGTAGCTTGTCTCTTAGAATGCATGGCTGCTTTAGACTTAGTGAAAGCCTTGATGGAAAAAGAAGAGGAAGGTCTGAAGACACCTTGAGAGGAGGCAGACCTGTTTACATTTTGAGTTTCACCACCAAGAGTGGCTTCGGTATCTGTAGTCGGGGTGTGGGCCAAGGAGCCTGCGACCTCGGGCACAGTAGACACTGCCAATGAAGTGTCGTCGGTAGGCAGGGGCTGCGTAGGTGCCTCGCTGAGAACCAGACCACCTGTAGTCGGCTTTGGCGTGGTGTCGGTAGAGGCCGCGGACCTCGTGTGTCAGTCCTTATCTTCGCGTTTTTTAGACAAAACTGGAGTCGGAGTATCCGACGACATAATATAGTAAAATTTTTTGCCAAAATAATGCTGGGCGAACTCCGCCCGATGCTTAATGGTGCGTTTGTTGAATGTAGCACAAAAACGACAGACCGAGACGTCGTGGTCTGGGCCTAATCAGGGAATGCAGAGGGAATGAAAATCCTTATGCGGTATTTGCTTCCCACATGAAATACAATTATTAACTTTGTCTGACATCGGTCTGAGGCAAGAAAAGTTTCCCCAACAGGGTACTTAGCTTTCAAGAAGACTTCGGTTGCAAAATTTTCGTAATTTCAGGAGCTGGCCGACCGGCACTTGCGAACTGCTTCTGCTTCGGGCACCGCGCGGCAAGAAAGACTGAAGAAAATGGCGTCGGCTGGTTCTTTTATACCCCTGTCGCACTGACGTCAGGGAAGAAGTGATGGCAACTGACGCCGGACCTAGACTTTGGAATTCGGCCGACCGAGGACCCGCCTGACGGCAGGAGAACGCATCTGTTATGACTGCAGCTGTATGCACGATGAACATCTTGTGCACATACTTGCAACAAACTTTTTTTTTTTTTTTTTTGTGAAAACTGCTGTGGAACTCATCAATTAAACTGTATGAATATAACTGTGTAGGCGAGAGAAAATCATGTGTGTGTATGTGTGTCTTACACATGCAAGATAATTTCAGGGGTGCCGGGTAAATGGGGTATAAATACTAAAATGTGCCCATATAGGATAAAGTACATGCCTTTACATATTTCTTTATTGACATTTGATTACCTGGAAAGTTCAACTGGGTAAGAGCTCATATTCAGTTGAGGCCACGTGGAAAAAAGCTCCAAAGTCTTTACAAAACATTTTAAGACGATTAAATTTACAATGTTCAAAAATAATATAAAAACATCTGCGGTTTAATTAATTATACCAAATTCAATATACTATGAAACCACTGGTTAAGAATAGATAACAGTTATACAATAATGATTTAATATTTAGAGAAATTTTAGCCAGTTTATAGAGAAATTATATGTAAGTTAGTATAATACAAACAGGAATTGCAAAATGAAGTGAGAGAAATGCAGGATAATGGTATATTTAGAGACACAACCAGGGCATAGAAATTGATAGGCTATAATTCCTTCCACACCTTTCGGCCCCAGAAAATGGACCGAAGCTCCAAAGGTGGTGGTGTCTCCATATTCATAAAGGATATGCACACCTCCAGACTAGTAGCCCAGCACAATGCATCAGAGATACTTCAGGTACAGCTAACAGTGGGTAGGAAGGAGATTCAGGTCATAGCCTACTACAGGTCTCCAATCATGTCCCAAGACTCTCACTCCAAGTTCCTAAGCACCCTGGAAACTATTAGGGTCCAACCCAACACTCTCATACTGGGTGACTTCAACTACCCCTTCATCAACTGGGAAAAATTCTCATGTACCAATACACTTGTCCAATGCTTCCTGGAATTCATTAATTCCAGTGCACTGGACCAGCTCATTCGTAGCCCCACTAGAGAAAGCAACATCCTTGACCTGGTTATTACTAACATGGGCAACCATTACTCAACACCAATAGTCAATTCCTCTCTGGTTAGATCCAACCACAAACTAATTACCATGGAAATCCACATCTCACCCACACTACCAGCAAAGGTAATCACCATGAAAAACTTCTCCAAAGCTGACTTTGGGCTCCTAAAATCAGAGGTGGCTAACTTCACAGCACCCATGCAAATGGAAAATAGATGCATGACCTTTGAATCATACACCAATGCACTGTACAAACACGTACATAAATGCATGGAAATAACCATACCCAACAGAACCAAGACACTCTCCTCCAAAAAAAGGAAGCCAATCTGGTGGTCCCCTGCCATTAACAAACTCTACAACAGAAGGAAGAAACTGTTGCAGAAAAAGGTGAAGTCCCAAGACTGGAAAAATTCCCTTATTAGCCTCAACAAAAAGTTGAGATCCCTCATCAAAACATCTAAAGCTAGCTATGAAGGCAGAATTGCATCAGACACTAAAAACAACCACAAAGCCTTCTACAGTTATATCAAGAATCTCCATGGCAATAGCAATGGTACCTCCTTTACTGAGCCAACAGATACTGTCAACATAATGGCTGACAGATACAGTGCCAACTTTATCCCCCTCTCCCCCCCTACAGGACCAATCACAACACCAGAGGAATGCCAGACACCCAGCATTACTGCAGAATAGGTTAAAGCTGCATTGTCCAAGGCCAAGAATACAGCTTCCATGGGACCCAACAATATCCCTGGCTGTGTTCTACATGAAGTACAAAGTGCCCTGTTCAATCACAGCCTCACCTCAGGCTTTTGTTCATACAGAATGGTGCACTGCTACAGTCATCCCTCTTCATAAAGGGGGCGCAATTACAAACCCTGGGAATTATCGCCTCATTAGCCTGACGAGTCTGATATGCAAGGCTATGGAGTGCATCATCATGGACCTAATTAACAAGGATATAGGAAATTTCCAAATTCTGGATCCCATGCAGTTTGGTTTTGTGAAGGGTAGGTCATGCCTGCTCAGCCTGGTTGACTTCTTTGAGTCAGTCACTAGAGCTGTGGATGAGGGCATGGCAGTTTATACAGCCTACCTCGATCTTGCGAAGGCCTTTGATACCATTCCCCACTCAAGAATTATTGCTAGATTCACCAAACTAGGCATCAACCCCTATACTACTAGGTGGGTTGCAAATTGGCTCACAGATAGAACCCACAGTGTGAAAGTAGCAGACTCCAAGTCAGACTGCTGACAAGTCACGACTGGAGTCCCACAGGAATCGGTCCTGAGTCCTCTCCTGTTTGGCTTCTACTTCTCAGAAGTCCAGGCCAACACGGAGGGACTCTGGCTGACCAAGTTCGCGATGACTGCAAGCTGAGAGCTATTATTAACTCAAGAAGTGATGTAGACATCCTACAGAAAGGCCTCACTGAGACCAACGACTGGTGTCGAAATCATGGCCTTAAGCTTAATGCTAAAAAATGCATTGTCATTCCCTTTGGGAGAAACTCAGTTCCCACTAATTACCACAGTGATGGTAGCCCACTGAACACTGAAGGCGTTATAAGAGATCTAGGGACACAGGTTGACAGCAACCTCTCCTTCAACCACCACATTGCCCCTGTGGTCAGAAAGTCCTTCTATGTGGCACATCTCATTACCAAAGGTTTTGCATCCAGGAAGAAAGAGGTCATCATCTCTCTCTACTCTTCCTTCATTAGACCAATCATCGAGTGTAATCCCCTACTTGGCATGTACCTCACTAAATGCCTGCAACAGCTGGAAAGGCCACAAAAGTACCTCACAAAGAGGATCCTGGGCCTTAAACACATGCCCTACATGGACAGACTCATCTTTTCTCTGTCTCATATCTTCTATTAAGAGACGATCTCTGCTTGACTTACAAAGCCATGTCTGACCCAGCCCTGTTAGAAATGTTACACCTAAAGAAATCCCAATTCCTCCACACCACACACTCCAGAGACCTCAACCTTATTACCACAATCAACAGAACATGCTGAAGGGACAGGTTCATAACCCAGAGACTGCCCATGCTCTGGAACAGACTTCCCATACATGTCAAGCAAAGTACCTCACTGGCCCTTTTCAACAGAAATCTTGATGAGTGGATGGGAAATAGAAAGTTCACCCCGGGGACCACTCCAGTGGCTCTACCTGATAGAGGCACTGGGAACTAATGACGGCATGATGCCAGGGCACTTCTATGGCCTAGGCTTGTAAAGGCTCCAGGGCTGTTGGCCTAGTAGACACCTCTGAACCTATGATAGTGGTATGGAAGTGAGTAAAGAAAGGAAAGTAAGGAGGTATATGGTATGAATAGGTACTTGTTCACATTTAGGGATATAGTTTATGTTGGTGTTGAGCAAACATGGAGTCAACTTTTGGCTGGGAAGCTTGTCAGAATGATACTGCACAAAAATGAATTTCATTAATGTGATGCTGTCTAGGACCAGGAAACTGCTATCAGGCTTTTTATTTTACTTAATCCTTCCCTGCTTACTTCTCTGAGTATTTCATTACAGAATGCTGCGATAGAATGTATCGACTCATTAGCAGCTGTGTGTGGCGTGGAATGTCTCACCTCTAGCAGCCTGCACACGTCTTGCATTCCAGAGCATTTTCTGGAAAATAAACTTAAAAAAAGCATAAAATAAACAAATATAAATATTTTGTGAACAATAAAAGGTATTAAAACTATTTTGTGAACAATAAAAGGTATTAAATCGTACAGATAGCAATGATATCAGTAAGAAACATTCTTTACAGTGACAATAATCAGAGCTTTTGTAGTTTTTCCATAAATACTGTAATATATTATAGTGCACACAAACCCCAAATTATTTTTTGCCATACATTCATAAACAATTTGTAACATCTTGAAAACTGTACAACCTAGATATCTATTTTAGAACATTTTTGTTAAACAGACATAAACGTTCATATGACATCAAGAGATTCCTTTACGAGTACATCTTCTTCTTTCGGCTGCTCCCGTTAGGGGTCGCCACAGCAGATCATCTGTTTCCATTTCTTCCTGTCCTCTGCATCTTGCTCTGTCAAACCAACCACCTGCATGTCCTCTCTCACCACATCCATAAATCTTATCTTAGGCCTTCCTCTTTTCCTGTTACCTGGCAGCTTCATCCTTAGCATCTTTTTCCCCAATATACTCTGCATCCCTCCTCAGCACATGTTCAAACCAATGTAATCTTGCCTCTTTGGCTTTATCTCCAAACCTTCCAACCTGGGATGATCCTCTAATATACTTATTCCTAATCCTGTCCACCCTTGTCACACCCAGTGCAAATCGTAAAATCTTTAACTCTGTCACGTCCAGCTCTGACTCCTGCCTTTTTGTCAATGCCACTGTCTCCAACCCATATAACATAGCTAGTCTCACTACCCTCTTGTAGACCTTCCCTTTCACTCTTACTGGTACTCGTCTGTCACAAATCACTCCTGACACTCTTCTCCACCCACTCCATCCTGCCTGTACTCTCTTCTTCACCTCTCTTCCACACTCGCCATTACTCTGAACTGTTGATCCCAAGTATTTAAACTCATCCACCTTCGCCACCTCTACTCCCTGCATCATCACCATTCCTCTATCCTCCCTCTCATTCACACACATATATTCTGTCTTAGTCCTGCTGACCTTCATTCCTTTTCTCTTTAGAGCATATCTCCACCTCTCCAGGGTCTCCTCCACCTGTTCCCCATTCTTACTAAAGATCACAATATCATCTGCAAACATCAGAGTCCACGAGGACTCCTGTCTGATCTTGTCTGTCAACCTGTCCATCACCATTGCAAATAAGAAAGGGCTCAGAGCTGATCCTTGATGTAATCCCACCTCCACCTTAAACGCATCTGTCACTCCCACCGCAGACCTCACCGCTGTCACACTACCCTCGTACATATCCTGTACCACTCTTACATACTTTTCTGACACTCCCAACTTCCTCATACAATACCACAACTCCTCTCTAGGTACCCTGTCATATGTTTTCTCTAAGTCCACAAAGACACAATGCAACTCCTTCTGACCTTCTCTGTACTTCTCCATCAACACTCTCAGAGCAAACATCGCATCTGTAGTGCTCTTTTCTGGCATGAAACCATACTGCTGATCACTAATCATCACCTCCCTTCTTAACCTAGCACTTCCACTACTCTTTCCCATAACTTCATGCTGTGACTGATAAATTTAATCCCTCTGTAGTTACTACAGCTCTGCACATCACCCTTATTCTTAAAAATCGGTACCAAAACACTTTTTCTCCATTCCTCAGGCATCCTCTCACTTTCCAAGATTTCATTAAACAATCTAGTTAAAAACTCCACTGCCATTTCACCTAAACACCTCCATGCTTCCACAGGTATGTCATCTGGACCATCAGCCTTTCCATTCATCCTCTTCATAGCTATCCTTACTTCCTCCTTACTAATCCACTGCACTTCATGATTCACTATCCACATATCATCCAACCTTCTCTCCCTCTCATTCTCTTCATTCATCAGCCCCTTAAAGTACTCTTTCCATCTGCTCAACACACTCTCCTCGCTTGTGAGTATGTTTCTCTCATTATCCTTTATCACCCTTATCTGTTGCACATCTTTCCTAGCTCGGTCCCTCTGTCTAGCCAATCGGTACAGATCCTTTTCTCCCTCCTTAGTGTCCAACCTTTAATACAACTCTTCATACGCCTTATCCTTAGCCTTCGCTACCTCTCTCTTTTCCATGCACCTCATCTCCTTATACTCCTGTCTACTTTCTTCATCTCTCTGACAATCCCACTTCTTCGCCAACTTCTTTCTCTGTATACTCTCCTGTACTTCCTCATTCCACCACCAGGTCTCTTTGTCATCCTTCCTCTTTCCAGATGTCACACCAAGTACCTTTCTAGCCATCTCCCTTACTAGCTCTGCTGTAGTTACCCAGCTATTTGGTAACTCTTCACTGCCACCCAGTGCCTGTCTTAACTCTTCCCTGAACTCCACCTCACAATTACCCCTTTTCAATTTCCACCATTTGATCCTTGGTGCTGCCCTCACACTCCTCCTTCTCTTCTTGATCAACAATGTCATCCTACAAACCATCATCCTATGCTGCCTAACTACACTTTCCCCTGCCACCACTTTACAGTCTTCAATCTCCTTCAGACTGGCCCTTCTACATAAGATATAATCCACCTGTGTGCGTCCTCCACCACTCTTGTATGTCACCCTATGCTCCTCTGTCTTGTAAAAATACGTATTCACCACAGCCATGTCCATCCTTTTTGCAAAATCCACTACCATCTGACCTTCTGCATTCCTTTGCTTAACACCATACCTACCCATCACTTCCTCATCCCCTCTGTTCCCTTCACCAACATGCCCATTGAAATCTGCTCCAATCACCACTCTCTCATCCTTGGGTACAGTCATCACCATTTCATCCAACTCACTCCAAAATTTTTCTTTCTCATCCATCACATACCCAACTTGTGGAGCATATGCACTAACATTCATCATTACACCATCAATTTCCAGCTTCATAAACATCACTCTATCCAACACTCTTTTCACCTCCAAAACACTCTTAGCATACTGTTCCTTCAGGATAACCCCTACGCCATTTCTCCTCCCATCCACACTACGATAAAACAATTTGAACCCACCTCTGATACACCTAGCCTTGCTCCTCTTCCATCTGGTCTCCTGCACACACAATATACCAACCTTCCTTCTGTCCATCAAATCAGCTAGCTCTCTTCATATACCAGTCATACTTCCAACATTCAAAGTCCCTCATTATCACAGTCCTAGCCTTTACCTGCATTCAGGCATGCCTTCCCCTTCTTCTCCTCCTTTGGCCAACAGTATCCCAATTTCCACCAGCACACTGTTGGCCAATAGTACTGGTGGCGGTCGTTGTTAACACGGGCCTCGACCGATCTGGTATGTATATCTGTACTGTTATCCACACGTATGATTTGGCAAAATTTTATGCCAGATGCCTTTATGATTATTGATAAATTCACAGAAATATGAACCATATGCTTAATTGCATAATTATCAGTTTAAATAAGTCTAGATATATCCCAAGATGTGCAAATTTCAAAGACAGATTTCTTCAGGAATATGTGAGGTTTCACCTCATGTCAAATAACAGTTTGTAAGTCACTTGGTTTTTGAAGGATTACGTACATATAGATCTTATTTACTTTCATAATTGCTAACAAAAACTGGAAATATTTCAGGTACAGTGTGATGGGTCCCTATCAGCTGATCGAGTTTTCAGAAACTCAAAATTCATATGGTAGCCCAAAGCTTTTGAATGGATATCACAGTACAGTGCGGATCGGGAAATTTACCCTTTTCTATCAAATAACAAACATAGAAGGCACTCCATTCAAGGAAATATTTATTTAGCACTTTCGTCCAAAGACTTCATCAGAATAAAATGACAAAATGTAAACCAGCCTTATGTTCTACATACTCAATTAAACAATTAACTGGTCAATTAAAATCTAAAAACCTCAGCAAAGCAACATTTAAAGGAACATAACACAATATGACACATATACTTATAAAAAGTTTTGAAAACCCGAAGCTTTTGACTGGAGATCGCGAAACAGAGCAGATCAAGAAATGTACCCTTTTCCTCACTGTAATGCGATCTCGGAGTTGGTGCATATAATTTGCAGAGGGTTTGGGGGGCACAGCCACCCACATAGGGGGTGTAGATTTTCATGTTTTTTGCATTTTATTTTTTGATATTTGAGTTTTTGGAAGCTCAATCATATGGTCTTGACTGTATGAATTTCAAGTTTCTGAAAACTCAATCATCTGACATAGACCCAGTGTGATCCTGACAATTAATTTTCCTGTCTCCCACCAAGGCATTTCATACCTTACCCCTCAATATGATGTAGGGCTCTCAGGTTTAAATATATAAATATAAATATGAAAAAAATAAGTGACAAACAATGATTCATTTCTTTGCTGTAACTAATCCTAGAATAACAGTCTGGGTGTAATTTTGTTAGTATCTCCTCACAATTCCTAGCACTGCTTATTATTAGCTGGTAAGTCAATTATTTAAAGACGCCAGACTCAGAAAAGCTCTGGATGCCATAAGAAGCAATGGGTGTGAACTGGAGGTATTCATAAAGGTGCTACCAGCTTGAATGAGTTACAAACTAAACATTCTGCTTAGTGCCACTGTATTAATAGAAAAGACTGTCCTGCAATCTGAGCGAGCCTTGATAAGGCCATGCTGGCTGAACGTATTATTAACCTGATAACCAAGACGATGTGGCAGAATGAGTCTTAACTGCTACTGAAGAAACAGAGTCAGAATTATAAAGGGCACTTAAATGTTTTGAACAATTGTCATGCACGAGGAAGCAGTGGCAGAACTGTAGCCGGCTCTTTTAGTGCCTGGTACAGTTTCTTAATCTGGTGGCCTTCAACTATAAGTTGAGGAGGAAAAAAAAAAATCATAAGACTGCCATCTCTTCCACTGTCTCTACAATGACAGAACAAAAGTACTGTGAAATGCTCTCAGCTTCTTTTATGAAGATTCTACATACACATATAATTTTCTTAAAAGCTTCATTCTTTTCTGCTAGCTAGACACAATCACAAAGTGCAATCAAGCATGAAAAAACATCAAAGTTCTTACACGTACTGTAGTGGCAGGTCCTATTACTGCTTTCTGCTCCTCAGTTAAAGAGCAAAAAAAAAAAAAAACTTCTGCTTTTAAACTATAGCAAGCCACTACATATTGCTATCTCTATCTATCTATCTATCTATCTATCTATCTATCTATCTATCTATCTATCTATCTATCTGTGTGTGAAAGGAAGGGATATATTTGACTGGCACCACAATGGCTTCATCTCTGAGATTCAACAAGGGCTACCACAAGCAGTAAGCCCTAACACAAGCTGCCCACCACTTGTGGACATACTTTATGATTCGTCAACAGGCCCACTGCAATGATTCACATCAGTCATTAGTATCACCACACTGAGCCTTCTCCACTGTCATTGTAATTACTAATCAGGAATTATGGGGGAGTGGCTAATGCTAACTAGCAATATGCTCTCTTCCAGAAATGCCTGTGGGAAGAGAGTTACCCTGCTAAGCGATCCAGAGAACTACTTGGCTACATAAATGAACATGGCCAGCCACATTAATTAACATGGCCAGCCACATTAATTAACATGGCCAAAATCCTGAATTCCCCAATTCAGTTAAAGAGATGACTGTGTTACAGTTAAAGTTAGGTAAGATAAAGCAGAGAAGTAGTGGTGTGTGTGTGTGTGTGTGTGTGTGTGTGTGTGTGTGTGTATGAATGCACATCTACCTTGGGTGTAGCAGTGGGGGGGTTAGTTAGGTGACTGACAGTGTAGGGTGTGTGTGTGTGTGTGTGTGTGTGTGTGTGTGTGTGTGTGTGTGTGTGTGTGTGTGTGTGTGTGTCAGACAGTGTGCATACATATCTGCACTGCAGTGATATGAGTGTTCTTGGATGACTCTGTGTGTGTGTGTGTGTGTGTGTGTGTGTGTGTGTGTGTGTGTGTGTGTGTGTGTGTGTGTGTGTGTGTGTGTGTGTGAGTGTGTGAATGCACATCTACCTTGGGTGTAGCAGTGGGGGGGTTAGTTAGGTGACTGACAGTGTAGGGTGTGTGTGTGTGTGTGTGTGTGTGTGTGTGTGTGTGTGTGTGTGTGTGTGTGTGTGTGTGTTTGTGAATATGTGTACTGATGTCTGTGTATGTGTGTAGGAGTGAATAAGGATGGTGCCTGGGCCAATGTGATGCATGGGCCACCATTGGTAATTACTTTTGAAATGGTGCTAACTACATTTGATTCAGAGACATAAAAATTAGCAGATAATAAAGTCTTTCTCATTGTGGCTACACTTCTGCCTTTATCACAATTTACATGACTGCATAAGCTGCAACTTTTGGCCTCTGCTGTTTATGCTGACAAAAGGGATTAGTTCTGAATCTCAGGGCATATCAATTCTAGTGTCTGGTTGTCTGAAAAGAAATTCTCAATGGCATAATTTTGATTAAGTTTTATTATACAATTAAACTGCAAGGGTCTAGTAGATACATTGCTGGAATTTTATCAAACACCAGAGAGGAGAGAATTAGTGACACAAAACCAGAGAGTCTAATGTTCTTATAACAATATAATTTATTTTAGCAATAATCTATGGCTGGGTGTGGGTACTTTAGGATCTACCCATGGCTGGTATGGTTTGTTCACAAGGATGAAGCTTGAGTGATTAAACAAAGCCATCCTTGGATAAATCCTACATTACATACAAACAAGAGTGATTATTGCTATTACAAAATGATGTTATTTAAGAAGGAAATCGCTTTACCTTTTTTAAGTGAAGTCATTCTGTGCCTGCACCTTAAGTCATCTTTTGCCTCCTTTGCTGGGTGCTGATGTGTTGGGTCATACGCATGCAAATTACATGAGTGGCATGCAGGACAAGAGAGACAGGAGATGGAGATGGAGAAGGGACTCGCTTATTACAAGTGTCTCTACTGTATGTTAGTGCATCTCTGTTGTATGTTAGTGCATCTCTGTTGTATGTTAGTGCATCTCTATTGTATGTTAGTGCATCTCTGTTGTATGTTAGTGCATCTCTACTGTATGTCAGTGCATCTCTACTGTATGTTAGTGCATCTCTATTGTATGTTAGTGCATCTCTACTGTATGTTAGTGCATCTCTATTGTATGTTAGTGCATCTCTACTGTATGTTAGTGCATCTCTGTTGTATGTTAGTGCATCTCTGTTGTATGATAGTGCATCTCTACTGTATGTCAGTGCATCTCTACTGTATGTTAGTGCATCTCTATTGTATGTTAGTGCATCTCTACTGTATGTTAGTGCATCTCTACTGTATGTTAGTGCATCTCTATTGTATGTTAGTGAATCTCTATTGTATGTTAGTGCATCTCTGTTGTATGTTAGTGCATCTCTATTGTATGTTAGTGCATCTCTGTTGTATGTTAGTGCATCTCTATTGTATGTTAGTGCATCTCTGTTGTATGTTAGTGCATCTCTGTTGTATGTTAGTGCATCTCTATTATATGTTAGTGCATCTCTATTGTATGTTAGTGCATGCATACAAAGAAGAAGACACAGATACACAACAGAGATATTTTTAAAAAGTGAGCATATTTGCCTCCTCTTCTGTCCTTAGTGGCTTCTCTCTCTCTCTTTATCCTTTTTAAAGTTTATGGTAGGAAGATCAGTGCAGCCACTGAAGTCTTGTTGAGTGGCTGGACATTTTCTGCATGCTGGATTTACAATGGGAATGCTAATTGATCTGTCCAATCAGTGCGCACTTTTCTGAATATTAAGTCACGTTCATTGTTTAAATATTATTTTACCCCACAATCAGGAATAACATACATGTTAGAGGACTTTTTATATTCTCTTGCCTGAAGTTGAAGTCTCTAAGCAGCTGTAGATCGATCCAGTCATCCATAGCCTTCAGCAAGTGGCAAGTTAATTTAAAGAAACATGAACTGTACTGGGTTAGAACTGAGGGCACCACAAAGTTAAACTAGACAAAACCAGAGCTTGTTTAGACCTTGGTGAATTAGGTTATATTCTGCTTTGTATTAGACACTAGAAATCCTGAAAGTTGAATAGTCTTCCAACCAAATTATTTCTTTGAAAGTTCAATAAGAATTTGAAATTATTTTTGGGGGAAGTGAGACAAAGTCGCCCCCATATCCAGTGTAAGGTATGGTTCTTCCTGCAGCCTTGCTGTGACTACTTAATGTGTCTTTTATTAACCAGATTAGTTCCATTTGGCCAGTGGGTGTTATTGCAGGATGAACTGGAAATTAGGGAGGAGGTTGAAAATGTAGGTAATAAGGAGGGAGAAGTAAACATATTTAATCAGGACGAAGCAGGTACTCCAGAAGAATTAAGCATACAAGAAATTGAATAAAACATTAATGCAAGAACAAAGCAGGAAAGAAATTGTAAAAAGAACTGGAGTGTAGTGGCCATGGGGTAGAAATGAAGAACAGAGATGCAATATTGGAAACAGAAAAAGGGGAGGAAGGAGCAGTGAGCATAGCTTTGAAGAAAGAGTGGGGTTAGGACTCTAGAAGACAGAGTGAGAGTTAAGAAAATAAAGCTGAAAACAGGAAGAGGAAAGATGTGAAGAAGGGAAATGGTTTATGTTAATATTGTACTGGTTAATGTCAACAGTATAAAGAACAATATAGAATGATAGTATATGAGTGTTTCAGTGCACTGTAGGAAGATGGTATATGTTTGTTAGATACTAGATTTTTGGAAACAAGAACATTTTGAAAGTCTATGGGGGAAATTTTTTTTTTGTATTTCTGGTAGGATGCATGCTCTGGGATATAAATACTTGTAAAGGGAGTACATATTAACCTTTTAGGCGGTGTAGTGGTTGTAGCAGGAAGGGTGGACTGCGGTGGTGCAGCAGTTGTCGTGTCACAGCAAGAGGTTGTCTGTTTTGATTCTTCGCTGCAGTGCCTTCTGTGCGGAGTCTGCATGTCTTCCCTGTGGCTGAGTGAGTTTTGAAGATATGCAGGTAGGTGTGGGTGTGCCTTCTTTGAAGGCTGGGTGCCAAGCTGGGAACTCGATACCATAAAACTCCACTGCCAATCAATCTGCGGATGGGGATTCACTGTGGCGACCCCTAATCAGGAGAAGCTGAAAGACATTGATTGTTTTAGTGGTTATAGCTGGAAGGCTGGCTATATGTGATATGAGCGTGAGTAAAAAATTATATGATTAATGCTGGCGTAGGCATATATGAATGCAGCATAAATGAAATAATTGAAGATATTGAGAAATATGTAATGATTAATATGAGTATGGATATGAACTGTAATTTAAGATATACAGGAAATGGAAAATAAAAAGGTAATGAAGGAGGCTATGCACTACAGTTTTCTGGACTGGGCAAGGATAGTAGGCATATTTATGTATGAGGATGATTAAAAACTGAAATAGATTATTTTATTAGCTCAGATGATATGAAGAAAATTAAGGCAATAAGAACAGCTACTTACATGGATCATATGGCAATATGGATATTAGTGTGTGACGATGAAATAACAGAAGTTTTAAGAGGGAAGTTAAATTATTATAGGATCATAGGTTCATGACCACCAGAGCCTTTATAAGCCTAGCCATGCAACCCAACCCAGTTGTGTCCCTATGTATCATGTACATTTATTTGGAGGGGTTATGTTAGTTAGGAAATTTCTAGAGGTTATGTGGGAGGGGGCTATGTTAGCTTGGGCAATACTGTCTGCCTCTGTCTATCAGACACATGGGGGAAATGTAGACAGATACTGCTTTCAGATGTAGATTTGCATTGCCTGAGTACATAGGTAAGTGCCAGGCTAGCTACCTGGTTCCTTTTACACCTAGCCAATTTCATTTCACAAGATGAGAATCAAACTATGTACTTTGTATCCATAAGGTAAATATCTTAATCATTATACCAACCCATGCCCATTATGCAAACATCCAAAAATATAATAATACAAGAAATCCCTTGTATAAGTCATGGACATAGTGGTGTACAGTATTTAAGTAGAAACAGAAGGTGTATTTCAAAAAATTGAAGTATTAAAGGTAAAATGGTGAAGGAATGTTCTAAGCATTTTAGAATGCATGCAGTTATTGGAAGAAAGATGTTCTTAGTATGAGAAGATGGAAAAGAAACTATATGAAAAGAAGGAAAGGGTAAATAACTGCTTGTATAGGCAATTACTCTTACTGAAATAAAAAAGGAGGTAATGCCTTTTTGGGTAAGAAAGTGAAGACTGAAGAAAGCAGACTGGCAGAGTTGGTTGATAAGGGGTGATACCAGATACAAGCAGTCATCAGTAATGGAAATCATGGAAGAATGAATAATGATAACATTTCCAATAAATGGAGGTGCACTACGCTTATACACAACTCCCAACTGCCCAGAATTTTGCAGACCGTCTCTGATTTTGCCTCAGATTTTTATCTTGTCTCTATTAAATAGTAGCAGATTAGTTTTATACTTCATTTTGCTCAGAAAATGCATGTTGATGCAAAATCTGTTGTTCTATTAACTTTTTCAAGTGAACTGGAGTAGTCCTTAAGCATTACCCCTGATTTGGGGCCTTTGTCTATCCATTATTTTTTACTTTGTTCAGATTTCTTGAGATAAGAGATTGAAGAATATGCTTGCATGTTCATATGTTCTGGTATTTTTATGAAATACAAAGTTTTACAAATTCATTTGGACTTGAGAGTGTTTACAATAAGTATTTAACAGTAGGTGACAAACATTTGCCTGGACAATATACAAGCTGATTTGTATAGCAGTCTTATCAAGTATGTTCTGCTATGAACACCTTTACAGTTCTGGAAAGGCTAAGGCTGCTACTAATGCTTGGAGTGTTTTGTATCCTAGATATCTTAAAACATATGTTTGGCTGCATTAAAATTAAATTGTAGACACACACACACACACACACACACACACACACACACACACACACACACACACACACACACACACACACACACACGAGCATGTGTGTGTGTCTGTATATGCATATAGGTCTAACTAAAATAATCTAAACAGCACACAATTGACAGCAAAAATAAAATGAAAATTTTCTAAACACAAAATATTGACAAAATCAAAGTTACACTAGGGAAATGTTTATGCCTATAGCTCACTGTTGTGCGATCTTGGAATTGGTATATATAATTAGAAGGAGGTGTGGGGTGCAGGGGGTCTTGTCCTTCTGGAAAACATTTGTTTTGGGTTTGGTTAGATTTTGTTGATATTTTGTGTTTAGATATTTTTGTGTTTTGATAGTTCTTTTTTCAAACTTTTATTTTATTGTATTTTTCAACATTTAATATGCAAAAACATACAACATGACATTTCTTCATGAACAGATTAACTTTGAACTGACTTAACAAGATAATGCCTTTTAACTACTAGTCATGAGATGACAAAGTTCTAGTGTCTAAAGAGACTGGTTCATTTATACAATTAAACTGAATGTTTGGAGTAATACAGGCATACATTTAGAATAAATGGTACATAGCAGGATTCATTTACACATAATATATACAACTATTTACATATAGTGCTACAATTATTGAAGTTAGTGAGTGATCACTTCATTACAATGAAAAACAAAAATAAAACCATCAGAGACTACTTTCTGTTAGAATCTCATGAGGAAGAGACTTCGAGAATGAACGTAGGGATAGGTTAATAGATGTGTTCTTGTTATAGGTTATTTCAAAATGTGTTCTAGGATAAGATTCCAGAAGCTGAGACATTTCATGAGCTTACTTCTATTACGCATAAATAGTTTGTGAGATATGATATATTTAGAGGCCATATTAATAAAGCCCTTCCATTCAATTTTTGACCTGTCAAGCCGGTTTTGGGTGATGTACAGTTTGACTAATGCAAATACAGCTATCAGGATATTCAAGTCAGACTTGGGCAAATCAGTGGGACTCACATGCAATATAGCAAACTCCCAAATAGGGTAGATTTCCCATAACCCATTTTCTGAAGTTTGACCATTAATGAGTTCCATAGGTTATGTGCATATTTGCAGTACCAGAGAATATGCAAATGGTCCACCAGTTGTGATGGACAAAAAGGTCAAATAGGAGAGGTGCTTGGGAAGAACTTGTTTAGATGTTCTGATGTATAATAGGCATTATTATTTATCATTAATTGGGTATATTCAAGCTTCTTGAAGGGGGAGAATTTGTGTTATTAAAAGCAATAGTGAGTTGGACATCAGTTAAATTAGGATTTTTATCCTTCCAATAGTGAGCGTATGTAAGTGAGGATCGGTATTTAATAGCCGAGATTGATTTGTATGAAGCCGATAGCATCTTGTTTTTAGGTTCATAGGTTCATAGGTTGGTACTAGGCTATCGGCCCTAGGGCCTATGCAAGCCTAGCCATAACAATTCCCTGGATATTTCTTCCCACAATATTTACTTCTCTGGGCCCCTGTCTAGCAGGGTGACTGACATGATCCCCGGGGTGAATTTCCTATCACCCATCCAATCACCAAGGTTTCTTTTGAAGAGGGCCAATGAGGTGCTCTGCTTGACATGTATGGGCAGTCTATTCCAGAGTATGGGGAGTCTCTGGGTCAGGAACCTATCCCTCCAGCATGTTTTGTTCATTGTGATGACAAGGTTTAGATCCCTGGAGCATGTGGCTCTGAGGGATTGGGATTTCTTTAAGTGGAGCATGTCCAACAGCTCAGAGTTTGACATGGCCTTGCATGTTAAGCAGAGATCACCTCTGAGTAGACGATATGCCACAGAGTATAGCTGGAGTTTTTTTAGATGGTCAGCATATGGCATTTGCTTTAGGCCTGTGATTCTTTTAGTGAGGTATTTCTGTGGCCTTTCCAGCTGTTGCAGATGTCTTGTGAGGTACATACCAAATGGGACATTATACTCTATAATGGGTCTAATGAGGGATGAGTACAGTAGGATAATGACCTCCTTTTTTCTGGATGAAAAGCCCTTAGTGATGAGGTGTGCCACATAGAAGGATTTCCTGACTGTTGTGGCGATGTGGTTATCGAAAGTGAGACCACTGTCCACCTGTGTCCCTAAGTCTCTCATCACACTTTCAATGTTTAGTGTCCTGCCACCTATGTGGTAATTCATGGGTACATGTTTTTTCCAAAGGGATAACTATACATTTCTTGGCATTAAGCTTGAGCCCATGGCTCTGGCACCAGGCATCTGTTTCTGTAAGGCCCTTTTGTAGAATATCCACATCATTTGAGGATTCAATAATGGCTCCCAGTTTGCAGTCATCTGCAAACTTTGTTAGCCAGAGTCCCTTAGTGTTGGCCTGTACTTCAGAGAATTAGATGCCAAACAAGAGTGGTCCCAGGACTGAACCCTGAGGTACTCCACTTGTCACTTGTCTGGAGCTGGATTTGGAGTCGGCTACTTTTACAGTCTCGGTTGTGTCAGTAAGCCAGTTGGCAACCCATCGAGTGACGTAGGGATTTATGCCCAGCTTAGTAAGTTTATCTATGATTCCAGAGTGGGGGATGGTGTCGAAGGCCTTGGCGAGGTCCAGATAGACTGTGTGGACTGCCTTACCCTTGTCCACAGCTCTAGAGACTGATTCGAAGAAGTCAATCAGATTCAGGAGACAAAATCGGCCCTTCACAAATCCAAACTGGGTGGGGTCCAGTGTTTGAAGGTTGCCAATGTCTTTGTTTATAAGTTCCATAATAATGTGTTCCATGCCCTTGCAGATCAGGCTTGTCAGACTGATGGGACGGTAGTTCCCGGGATCCAAGGTGGATCCTCCCTTGTGGAGCGGGATAACTGTAGCTGTGCGCCACTTAGTGGGCACGAAGCCAGAGGTGAGGCCCTGATTAAACATGACCCTTAGGTGAGATGCCAGTTCATTTTGTAGTTCATGTAGTACACAGCCTGGGATGTCATCTGGTTCCATGGATGCTGTACTCTTAGCTTTGGAGAGTGCAGTTTCTACCTGTGTGGCCATGATTATCAGAATTTGGCAATCTTTTGGTATTGAGATGGGCCCTTTAGGGGGTGAGAGGGGGTGAAGTTGGCACTAAATCGATCTGCCAGGATATTGGCAATATCCTTGGGATCAGTATATTTAATGCCATTCTGTTGTAACTCAGAGCAGATCTGAGCATTGCCATTTAGATTCTTGACATAACTATAGAATGCCTTGTGGTTGTCTTTGGAATCTTTGGCAATTTTATTTTCGTAATTAGCTTTTGAGGATTTTATGAGGGATCTCAGCTTCTTACTGAGGCTGGTGAGGGAGTTTTTTGCATCCTGGGATTTTCCTCTTTTTTGCAACAGTGTCTTCCTTCTGTTGTATAGTTTGTTTATAGCAGGGGACCATCAGATTGGCTTCCTTTTTTTGGAAAAGAGCATCTTGGTTCTATTTGGGATGGCACGATTCATGCACGAGTGGATGTGCTCATACAGTACCTTAGTGTAGGATTCTGCAGTCGAACTTCCAGATCCCATCTGCGTGGGTGTTGTGAAGTTTGTCACTTCTGACTTCAGTAGCTTGAAGTTGGCTTTGGAGAAGTTGTTTATCTATCTCCCATACCCCTAGTGGACAATGGATTAGTTGAGATCCAGGGCGCTGGAATTTATGAATTCCATGCACTTGAATAATTTCAGATGCATTGTGTTGGACAACTAGCCTGGAGGTGTGAATATGGACACTCTTCCACCTTTAGTGTTTTGGTCCTGGTTTTGTGGCCGAAAAGTGTGGTAAGAATTGTAGCCTGGTATTGCAGCGGTGCTCTTTGGTGCCTTGAACCAGGTCTCAGTTACTGCACAAACATCGATGTTCTCCATTTTTAGGAGTGCCTCGAGAGAGAGTGCATTTTGAGGTTTAGACTTCTAGTGTTGAGTAGCACTATCTTCAGATTTTGCATGCTTCTAACTGTTATGGTGGTGGTTTTATCCTTTGAACCTTGCCTAAAAAAGGCACTATAGGGGTGGCAAGAGCTTTAGCCCGTAATCTAAATCCCAGGGGTGACAGGTGCAGACCATCTCTGGCAAAGCATCATGGTTTGTCGATCATGTCTTCCCAGGCAGACAAATACTGGATCCTCTTTGAATGACACCAGAAGCTTAGCCAATTGTTGAAGTCAATCATTTTGTCCTTATACTGTGGTATCATTCTGGGTGAAGGCAGGATGCTACTCAGGGCTAGGGTCATACCTGCCTGGGTCACATGATCCAAGAGTTCTTCCATGTCTCTTTTCATGTAGTCCAGGGAGGTACGTCTCAAGTCGTTCACTCCAGCATGGATAATGACAGAGTCGTATTTGTACTTGTTGTGGATTGACTTGAGTGCATGCGTTATGTGGCGGATCCTGGCACCCGACAGGCAGCTGACTGTAATTTTCTCCTTGTCCAGTCTGGTGAGTGGGACATCAGTGTGCCTGACTATAGAGTCACCTATGACTAAAGTGTTGGGTACATTGTCTTGCCTTAGGGGCTGTTGTTGGGTGGCACACTGGTGTTGTGAGCTATGTGTCACTTTGGTTGTGACTGGTGTTTGTTTGCGTTTCGGCTTCGGAGGTCCTTGTTGCTTGGGCAGGTTAATGTTAAGGGCCTCCACATATGTGGGTTTAGTGTTGCTATGTGTGAGTGTTGATGGTGTGGGTTTTGAAGGGCTATGAGTTGCTTGAGGTGTGATGCAGGTGTTAACCTTCTCCTCTTGACTGTCTAACACAATCTTGGTCAGAGAGAGCTTTGCTTCCAGTTTGGCTATGTAAGTGCATCTCTCGCAGGTTGTAGTGTTGGGTGGTAGGAGGAGAGGATTGTCAGTGTACATAAGGCAGTTGCCGCATTGCCCCAGTATGCCCAGATTCACCAGGTGGACAGGAGAAATCACCGGAAGCTGACCCTTGGACATGCCTGTTTAGGTGCTTTTTTGTAAAGTTTAAGAGCTGTTTTCCCTTACCTTTGCAAGGTACTTTGCAATTATAAGCTGTTTAGTGCCTATGATTAATTTCTCCTTATTGACAAGGAGAGCTGAGTGCTTGTATTTGTTTCAGGCTTCCTAGTGCTTTCCAGCAGGTTCTAGAGCAAGTGCTAGTCACAGGGGTTCAGATTTTAGTGCTACTTCTGATAAACCAGCTAGTTTTAAGGGAAAATTTGAAGAGCAGACTTTCTGGCACCTGGAATAGTTTAACTGAAGCCTCGCAGTGCGGCACGATGTGAAAAATGTGCAAACACGCGCGTTTTAAGCCAGAAAGTTGAAAGGGATAGAAATCAGCCCAAAAGGCTAATAAAATTACAATTTCAGAGTTGGAAACTACTCCTCTAGCGTTAGATGAGAAGTACAATGCTCAACAGTCCCACTGGTAGGCAGTAGGACTTCCCACTACCAAAGCAATGTCTGAATAGCTCTGAGCACAGAAAATAAAGTCCCGAGACAAGCAAAGCCTGGGATATGGGCTGGCTAGAAAAGGTGGGAAACGAGCAAACAAGATAGTATTTTTTTTTTTGTTGAAACAGGCTAAACAATGCAATAATACAGTAAATAAACACAGAAAAGGCTAACACACTTGAGTGTGTAATCCTAAACAGTAAATGCAATTAAAACTCTACAAAATTAGCAATTTAAAACTTTTTTAAATGAAGCAAAGCAAGTGCACAACTGAAAAATGATTTAAGAGGCAGTAATACAGCAGAATAAGTATCTAGTCTACATATACAGAGAAGTCTATATATACAGAAAAGCAGCTAAAACACACAAACACTTCAGATGCAGTGCAACCTAGAGCACTTGAGTTGTAGCAATATTAAGGCAATTACAGTTATAATAAATGCTCTGAAATATACTCTATATTTCCAAAATGTTTGAGAAGCACAGTCAGAACACAAGGAGATTCAGGCAAAAAAAATTTTTTTTTTTTGAAAGGGAAAAAGGAGAAACAGAAGGCCTTATCAAATGTTCTCTCTGTATTAGGTAGAATGAGCTAATGACACTAGACTGGGAGGAGTGTCCCGGATCACATTTACAGTAGGAGCGGGCAACTGCAAATCCACCAAGTATAACAGCAAGACACCAACTGGGAGGCTGGGGAAAATACTAAAGCTATTAGCCTACAGAACGTAAGCACTAGAAAAAGCCACAAAATGAAAGTTTTTAAACAGATAAAGATTTGTAAAGATACAGAATGCTTTTAACTGCAAACCAATCAGTTACCCGTGCAGATTAGTTAATAGCAATAAAATACACTCAAAAACTAAGCAGCAGACAATAAAAGTGCTATATATAAATTGCTAGAAACAATAATCTGTATAAATAATCGAAGAAAACAGGATATTTATATATCTCAGCTAACAGTTGTAGTCACACCTCTCATCCACTCTGCTCAGTGTGTATAGACAGAAACCATCTCAAAGTTAGGGCTTAAATACCAGAAGAACAACTTTTTTTTTTTTTTTTTTTTTTTTACAAAAACACAAAAGAACCAGCCCCCACTAGCCAGCAGACAATTAACATAATCTAGCCAAGGTAGCAAAGGCTTCAGCTAATTCAAGATGGCCTGTTCATGCACTTTGAACAATCACTGTATAAAAAAACAAGCCCAGAGCCAACAATTCTGAACTAGGACAAATGCTAAAGCTATTAGCCTACAGAAAGTAAGCACTAGGGAAAGCCACAAAATGAAAGTTTTTAAACAGATAAAGATTTGTAAAGATACAGAATGCTTTTAACTGCAAACAAATCAGTTACCCGTGCAGATTAGTTAATAGCAATAAAATACACTCAAAAACTAAGCAGCAGACAATAAAAGTGCTATATATAAATTGCTAGAAACAATAATCTGTATAAATAATAAAAAAACAGGATACTTATATATCTCAGCTAACAGTTGTAGTCAACATCTCTCATCCACTCTGCTCAGTGTGTATAGCTTTTGAGTTTTAAAAATTTAATTAGGGATTATGCAAGGTTTACTTCTTCCTCTACTCCATCTGGGGTGCCTCTAATAGACACCAGTTCTTTGATTTGTCTCAGTATTATGGTATATTTGTTGCTTAGGTTAAGATTAGTTTTAATATCACTTAATGATTTGTCCTTAAGTCTATAGAAGTCCCAGACAGTTTAGTTTTTCATTTGGGGAAATTGATTCAAGTTTAATATTTTATTGCCTACCTTCAGGTTTGGGTTTAGATGGACAGGTTGTAGAAGGAGAAGCATATTCTCAAGGTGCAAAGAAGAGAATAGATTTTGAAATGTTTTGATTTTATGTTTGATTATTATATGTATTTTGGTGTCCTTTAGTATGAATCTATCCACAAAGGGTAAGGATACAGGCAGGGTTTATGTTATGTGTTTTGACATGAGCGCACCATAGTTTGATCCATTGTGGAGTGTGGGTTAAGTTTTTAGGGTTATGGTCGGCAATTAGATGGATTTGATTGACACATATTATGTTGTAATATAACTTAAAATATGGTAAACCCAGACCTCCTTTACTTTTTGGGAGTATTAGTCTTGGTAGGGGATGTACAAGCCAGTGCATTTCTTTGTGCCAGTCCCAAGCCCGGATAAATGGGGAGGGTTGTGTCAGGAAGGGCATCTGGCGTAAAACTTCGCAAAATCTTTTCATGCAGTCACCAGTTAATATTTCCATACTGGATCGGTCGAGGCCCAGGTTAACAATGACCACCACCAGTACTGTTAGCCAATAGGGTGCTGGCAGAAATTGGGTTACTGTTGGCCGAAGGAGGAGAAGAGGTGGAAGGCATGGCAGAAGGCAGGAAGAGAGGAGAAAGGCTAGGACTGTGGTAGTGAGGGTCGGAACTTTGAATGTTGGCAGTATGACTGGTATAGGGAGAGAGCTAGCTGACATGATGGACAGAAGGAAGGTTGGTATATTGTGTGTGCAAGAGACCAGATGGAAGAGGTGTAAGGCTAGGTGTATCGGAGGTGGGTTCAAATTGTTTTATCATGGTGTGGATGGGAGGAGAAATGGCGTAGGAGTTATTCTGAAGGAACAGTATGCAAAGAGTGTTTTGGACGTGAAAAGGGTGTCAGATAGAGTGATGTTTATGAAGCTGGAAATTGATGGTGTAATGATTAATGTTGTTAATGCATATGCTCCACAAGTTGGGTGTGCAATGGATGAGAAAGAAAAATTTTGGAGTGAATTGGATGAAGTGGTGATGACTGTACCCAGGGGTGAGAGAGTGGTGATTGGAGCAGATTTAAATGGGCATGTTGGTGAAGGGAATAGTGGGGATGAGGAAGTGATGGGAAGGTATGGTGTTAAACAAAGGAATGCAGAAGGTCAGATGGTAGTGGATTTTGCGAAAAGGATGGATATGGCTGTAGTGAATATGTATTTTAACAAGAGGGAGGAGCATAGGGTGACATACAAGAGTGGAGGAAGATGCACACAGGTGGATTATATCTTATGTAGGAGGGCCAGTTTGAAGGAGATTGGAGACTGTAAAGTGGTGGCTGGAGAAAGTGTAGTTAGGCAGCATAGGATGGTGGTTTGTAGGATGACGTTGGTGATCAAGAAGAGGATTTGGAGTGTGAGGGCAGCACCAAGGATCAAATGGTGGAAATTGAAAAAGGGTAATTGTGAGGTGGAGTTCAGGGATGAGTTAAGACAGGCACTGGGTAGCAGTGAATAGTTACCAAATAGCTGGGTAACTACAGCAGAGCTAGTAAGGGAGACGGGTAGAAAGTTGCTTGGTATCACATCGGGACAGAGGAAGGATGACAAGGAGACATGGTGGTGGAATGAGTAAGTACAGAAGAGTATACAGGCAAAGAGGTTGGCAAAAAAGAAGTGGGATTGTCAGAGAGATGAAGAAAGTAGACAGGAGTATAAGGAGATGAGGTGCATGGCAAAGAGAGAGGTGGTGAAGGCTAAGGATAAGGCATATGAAGAGTTGTATGAAAGGTTGGACACTAAGGTGGGAGAAAAGGACCTGTACCAATTGGCTAAACAGAGGGACCAAGCTAGGAAAGATGTGCAGCAGGTAAAGGTGATAAAGGATAATGAGGGAAAGATACTCACAAGTGAGGAGAGTGTGTTGAGGAGATGGAAAGACTACTTTGAGTAGTTGATGAATGAAGAGAATGAGAGGGATAGAAGGTTGGATGATGTAGGGATAGTAAATCATGAAGTACAATGGATTAGCAAGGAGGAAGTAGGGATAGCTATGAAGGGAATGAAGAATGGAAAGGTTGTTGGCCTAGATGACACACCTGTGGAAGCATGGAGATGTTTAGGTGAAATGGCAGTGGAGTTTTTAGCCAGATTGTTTAATGAAATCTTGGAAAGTGAGAGGATACCTGATGAATGGAAAAAAGTGTTTTGGTACCAATTTTTAAGAATAAGGGTGATGTGCAGAGCTGTAGTAACTACAGAGGGATTAAATTGATCAGTTACAGCATGAAGTTATGGGAAAGAGTAGTGGAAGCTAGGTTAAGAAGGGATGTGATGATTAGTGAACAGCAGTATGGTTCCATGCTGGGAAAGAGCACTACAGATGCGATGTTTGCTCTGAGAGTGTTGATGGAGAAGTACAGAGAATGTCAGAAGGAGTTGCATTGTGTTTTTGTAGACTTGGAGAAAGCATATGACAGGGTGCCTAGAGAGGAGTTGTGGTATTGTATGAGGAAGTCAGGAGTGTCAGAGAAGTATGTAAGAGTGGTGCAGGATATGTATGAGGGTAGTGTGACAGCGGTGAGGTCTGCGGTGGGAGTGACGGATGCGTTTAAGGTGGAGGTAGGGTTACATTAAGGATCAGCTCTGAGCCCCTTCTTATTTGCAATGGTGATGGACAGGTTGACAGACGAGATCAGACAGGAGTACCCATGGACTATGATGTTTGCAGATGACATTGTGATTTGCAGTGAGAGTAGGGTACAGGTGGAGGAGACCCTGGAGAGATGGAGATATGCTCTAGAGAGAAGAGGAATGAAGGTCAGCAGGACTAAGAATATATGTGTGTGAATGAGAGGGAGGATAGAGGAATGGTGAGGATGCAAGGAGTAGAGGTGGCGAAGGTGAATGAGTTTAAATACTTGGGGTCAATAGTTCAGAGTAACGGTGAGTGTGGAAGAGAGGTGAAGAAGAGAGTACAGACAGGATGGAGTGGGTGGAAAAGAGTGTCAGGAGTGATTTGTGACAGATGAGTACCTGTAAGAGTGAAAGGGAAGGTCTACAAGAGGGTAGTGAGACCAGCTATGTTATATGGGTTGGAGACAGTGGCATTGACAAAAAGGCAGGAGTTTGAGCTGGATGTGGCAGAGTTAAAGATGTTAAGATTTGCACTCAGTGTGACGAGGGTGGACAGGATTAGGAATAATTATATTAGAGGGTCAGCCCAGGTTGGAAGGTTTGGAGACAAAGCCAGAGAGGCAAGATTACGTTGGTTTGGACATGTGCTGAGAAGGGATGCGAAGTATATTGGGAAAAAGATGCTACGGATGAAGCTACCAGGTAACTGGAAAAGAGGAAGGCCTAAGATAAGGTTTATGGATGTGGTGAGAGAGGAAATGCAGGTGGTTGGTGTGACAGAGCAAGATGCAGAGGACAGGAAGAAATGGAAACAGGTGATCCACTGTGGCGACCCCTAACGGGAACAGCCGAAAGAAGATGATGATGAGTCTTGGTAGAGCAATTCTTGGGGGTTTTGGAAACCAGATAAATTTAGTTAAGGTTTTACTGATTTTCTTAAAAAAGGTAATAGGAATAATAGAGTTGGTTGCATTTAATTGGTATAAAACTTTGAGAAGAATATTCATTTTTATTACTGCTACTCTGACAAGACAGGAAGCTTCATGTTTTTCCAGCTATCCAGGTCATGTGGAGTATTTGTCCAACTTTTTAGAAGGTTATTTTGAAAAGTGCTCTTTTGATTAAGTACAAACCTTATACCTAAGTATTTAAGATCATATTTTAATTTAATTGCAGTGTCTGGAAAATGAGATGAGTTATGTTTTAATGGGTTAATGGGGAAGATGAGCGACTCTGAGGGGTTAACTTCATAAATGGAGGCTTTTGAGAAGATATCAATAGTTTTTAAAATTTTATTGAAATCAAGAGTTAGGTAATTGGAAGTAAATGTTGAGGTTGTCAGCAGAGGCTGAGAACAGCAAATTGTTATTCAGTACCCTGGGAATATGATGAAAGGTTCTCTGTGATAGATAAACAGCGGTTCAATATAAATGTTAGAGATATAGTGAAAGGAGGCAGCCTTGTCTTGCACCATTAATTAATTTTAATGTTAGAGCAAGATTTATTTATAAATAGTGTGGAAAATGAAGAGTTATAAAGTATTTTAATAATTTTTATGAATTTGTTTGGAATGTTGAAGTGCTATAAGGTCAAAAATAAGAAGTCCAAGTTAACTCTGTCAAATGCCGTAGTGGCATCAAGTGCTAGACGATATCTGGGGAGCTTTTCTTTCGCCAAAAGCTACATGGCTGCATCCAACATGAAGGTATTATCCCAAGTCTGTCTCTCCTTCATAAAACCTGCTTGTTCTGGGGATATAATTGTAGGTAAAACTTTTTTAGGTGTATTTGCTAATATTGTGGAAAGACTTTTTATATCTATGTTTATAAGAGATATTGGTCTGTAGTTGTTTGGATTAGTTTTGTCAGTGTTGGGCTAATGTATAAAGCTAGTCTTGGAATTGTTCAGGTATAAGTCCTTGAAGCCATATTTGCTAATGTGATTGAAGACTAAAAAGGATAGGGATCAGTTTGGGTGGAAATGTTTTGTAGAAGTTTAAAGTTAAACAGTAGGGACCTGGGGTTTATTTTTACATAAGCTTTTAATTGTTTCCGCAACATCTTCTGATACAAAGAGGGCTTCCAAGAGCTCAATTCAATGTTTTTCTATTTTTGGAAAATTAATATTGTCAAAGAGAGTGTTATAGTTCTCTGAGGAGAGTGAATCTTGAGGCCTGTTAAGTTTCCTGTACATCTTTTCAAATACGAAGTAGTATTTCTTGGTTGGTAGCAAACAGTTCATTATTATAAGCAATTTACATAATTACTGGTGGATTTTGATAAATGTTAATAAGTCTAGCAAGTGGTTTTGAGGGTTGTTGTGCCCATTCAGAATAATTAGTGAGGAATTTCATTTCCAGGAAAGACAGGTTTTTGTGAGTGGAGTAGATACAACTCCTTTTGTATGTTTAAAAGTTGGCTTTCTAACTCTGGTGAAAAGTTCAGTTCAAGTGACTTTTCAACTTCTTGAATTTTGCATATTATACGGTTTTCTTTTTGTTTAGAGAGTTTTTTATAGTACGAGGCTTTTTGCATCAGCAGCCCCCTAATTTTGGCTTTACTAGCTACCCACAAAACATCTAGTGTAATGTCTGAGGTTGAAAGACTATTTATTAGTTCTTCTATATCCTTATGAATTGCTTCTACAACTTCCTCTTTATCGAGGAGATTTGGGTTCAAAGACCAAGTATGGAACTTACAAACTTTTAGTCTTTTTTCAGGAGTATAACTTTTAGAGTTATCTTAGAGTGGTATGAGAAGAATCTAGGGCTGGTTGAGTACATGGTCTCCTCATTTAGTAGGGAGTCTGAGATCAAGAAAAAAATAAATCCTGGACCATGATTTATAGCATAGGGAGGATAATGTATATTTGTCATTAGGATTAGATTGACCCATTGAGTAAAAAGGGTCAAATAAATTAAAGGCTAGCATTAGATCATCCAAAGCCTGTGACGCCTGGGCATTGTGTGATTTGTTTCTGCTCGATCTATCTTTTAAGGGATCAATGACAGTATTCAGTCCCCCCATTACATATTCATGGTTAGGGAATTTTAATAATAAGCTATAGATTTGTATAATAAAACTTGTTTTGATTTGAACAAGGACCATATACATTTAGAAAGAATACAGGTCTACAGGATATAGAGTTTGGACAGCAAAAATAACACCACCACCCCAAATTATCAGATCCAAAATCAAGAATAGTCTCTTCGAGTGTTTTTTTTAATAAGTATAACCACTCCTTTAGAATTAGTCTTACTAACAAAGGCAATAATTGAGGTTATCCAGGATTTACCTCTATCCCCATTCCAATCTTCGTTAAGTAAGTGCGTTTCTTGCAGGAAAATATTTGCTTGTGTTTGGTAAAGTAGATGTAAAAGTAGTTTCTTTTTCTTATTATCCTGTAGACCTTTTATATCCCATGATTCTATCTTCCACTTCCTCTATTTTCTATTAAGGTCCATGCTATTAAGAAAGTGAATTTTGAAAGTCCCTTCCTCATAACGCATTTCAAGGTATAAGTATAGAAGTTCAGAGTTTCCATATTTTCTGTAGCATTAAAATCTCTCAGCACTACTAATGTGGCTAACCACATTATCACTACAACTGAGAGAGTGTTAGTCAAAATAAATACAGTATTAATTATCTTACTAATTTCCAAACTGGAGTTAATAGAATAGTTGAACAAATCTAATATTTCTAATAAAAACAATAATATATACAAGTTCAAGATGTGAAATACCACACGATGCAAACACTCTACTATTTACACATTTAACATGTTTCTAGTGCTTCTACTCTGTATGGAGAAAGTTAATACTTTAACTGACCGATTGTAATTGCCGCCTAAGAAGAAGACTATAGCGAGATGCTCTTAAGTAAGATGCCCAGTCTTGTTGTTACAAATACCATAAGTATTACAATGTACATTCATGTATAAAAGCCAACTAACTGAGAGGAGTTTTTTTAAGTGCTTCACATAGGAGAAAACTTGTTAATTTTTCGGCATGGAAGCAACCCATTTTACTTTCAAAGTTATTGTTAATTATGCAATAACTAAGAATTTGAATGACCCCCTATATATATATATATATATATATATATGTATTTATATATATATATATGTATATATATATATATATATATATATATATATATATATAAAAAATGTATAGTAACAAGGAGAAAAAACAATAGTATAACTAGCCAACATAACCTATGTTATTTCATGTTACAATACTAAGCTTCTTTGGTTGGCTGCACAGTTAAACTGAGATTTATCAGGTTTTATAACCACTTGTGTTAAACAGCTAGATTAAATGCCAAACATTTCACGAATGCTGAAAGCAAAAATTACTTTCCTCATCGTGCTATTTTGTTCTGTGCTGCCAAGCAGGTCAGACAGAGAAACAGTACAGACAGTAACAGATTATCAGGTAAGTATTAATAGCTAGATTAAATCAAGTTATTTAGGAACAAATCACATATTGCTATGTCTAACTACATTTATAGATAGTAATTTGAGGATTATTTATGGCTTGCTGCTAACAAAGTGTACAAAACAATCCTCATTTGGTTGGTTTATTAGAAAGTACACACTTGCCTGTAAATGCATTTAAATAAGTAAAAGTCCGGAGTTTTCTTTCTTTCTTCATTCTTTTCTCTCCACTCTGAAGATAAACTGCTGTTTTTCCACTCCAGAAGCCCATTTCACTGAGAAAACAGGTATAGGAAGTGAGACTGAGCTACTGGTAGGACCAAAAAGATGGCCCTATGCGTTTCCGGTCTAACTGACATCAGTGTTACAATCCACAGCTTAGAATGTTGCAATGGAGCTTGCAGCCTGCTGTTTAAGACCCCTACCTTGCAGAATAGAACAAAAACAGTAAAAACTGTAATGGATGAAGGAAACACCTCTGGAAAAAAAGCCACTTAGGGCATCCTTACGCCGCAATCCATAGATTAAGTTGAGAAATACATCAAACTGCTACTAGGTGAGCTATTTTTTAATTATTTTATTTTCACTCACATTATTCTCTCTTTTAGAGTTTTGGAAGTTCCCCAAAGGCTTTGAGAAAGGCAGTTTTGGCTTCTGGTGTAGTTTTAACTAGTAATTTTTGGCCATTTTTAGAGAAGGCTAGTGTGCTAGGATATTTCATTTGGAATTTAATTTTTTTGGTAATAAGGAAGGCACAGAAGGGTGCCAGCAGTTGTCTTGCTAGCTTAATTTGCATTGGTAAGTCCTGAGCAAATGTGATTTTGTGTCCATTCCTGATTAGCCTTCCTTTTGTTTTGCTGCATATAACATTTCTTGGGCATGTTGCTAGTTCAGTAGTTTAGACCTGTCGAGGATTAGTCGGGTTTTGTGATCTGCGAAGAGCGCTCTTGTGTTCTCTCTATCACAATATCTATGACAGTGGATTGATTTTCCAGCAAGGCACTACAAATCTTTTGTACTGTATCTTGAAGTTGTGTATGATCATATGTTTCAGGGATTACTCGTATGAGTATGTTATTTCTCCTGCTCCGAGCCGCAGGATCTGTAAGCTTTTGCTGCATATCTTCTAAATTAGCATCTTTCTTTTTTTGTTTGTTTTGGAGCTTCTTAATTTTCATTTCATTTGCTGTTGATTTAGCTTCAGTATGCTCTAGATGAGAGACAATCTGATCCAGTTAGTTCCGAAATTTGTGAGTTGGTCTGAAAAGTTTTGAATGGCATTTCAGGTCATCCATGGTATATCCCCCATCTGTTTTTGATTTAGAGGTAGACTTACCTACATCTTGTTGTTTTAGTGTTTGCTGTCTTTTCGATAAAGCTTCTTTTTCAGGTGAAGCTATTTGTGAAAACTTAATTTATATTGTTTGTATTTCCATTTGGTCCAAGATGCTTGGCATGGTTTGATTTTAGCAAGATCATTGGTATTTAGTGTAAGCAGCACTTTCCACTAGTAAGATATGCCTCAGAATGCCATGCGGCTTTACTATAGAATTGTCCAGGGTAAAGAAAAGTTAGTTTTTTGTTGAGTAAGAATTGATTACTTGAGCACTGAAATATCCAGATGGTTAGTTAGTCATATATCAAATCCTGTTTTGATGAGACTGCAGACCAGTGCTTCCTGATTACGAAGATTCAAATAGAGGGTTGTGGAGTTGCAAAGAGAGAGTGTTCACAGGCTGTCTACCATCTTGAAAGTCCACCGTGTTTTGTTATTTCTGAATTTAGATATTTTTGCTGTCAGTATTATGCTGTCCAGATTATTTTAGGTAGACTTTTTTTAAAGGACTTATTGTCTCTAATAAGGAAATTGCAGTCATCTTTGAAAAAAGTAGCCCTTCTTACAGTGAAGTAAATGCAAACTGGGCCCATACAAAGTACACGGAGAAGACGGAACTAATAATAATGACCCAAGAACATTTCAGCATGATCTTACAGTGACATTATATTTATTATTCACTATACCATTTACGTATGGGCAGACTCCTCAAGAATGGAGACATGCACTTGTCAAACCTATCTTTAAAGGAAAAGGGAATAAGACAAATCCACAGTCATATAGACCTATACGTTTACTTTCATGGTGTGGAAAAATAATGGAGATAATTATTTTGGATAAATTATAGTCAGAATTGGAAAGATTGGGACTCCAAACCATATATCAGCATGCATATGTAAAAAATAAGTCTATAACCACCTGTAACATGATGATCTATAACAATATAATAACAGCTACAAATGAAAAATTATGCTGTTATGTAATTTATAAATACTTAACTTCAGCATTTGATAGGGTCCTACACAAAATACTGATCAATAAATTAGAACAACCAGGTACTCATGTACTCTTGATAAGATTGATAACTCCATGGCTTACAAATAGGACATGAGAAGTATACAGCAACTGGACAGGTGAAGTACAAGGTAACAATCAGGCTGCCTCACAGGGCTCTATCCGAGGCCCCCTACTTGTTAGATTGTATCTTTCATATCTATCTATCTTTTTCATCTGAGATGTTCTACAGTCTGTATCCAGATGTCTTGAAAATGGATGAACTGATTTTATGTGTTACAGATAGTTCAGGTCTGCAAAAGAACTTTACTAAATTAACCATTTTTGCAAAGGAGAATAATATGCTTAGAAATACATCAAAAACTAACCATATGAGATTTAGGAGACACAGATTGAGTGTGAATATTTAATATATCACACAGTGATTAAAAACTGCATATTCATGTAAGAATATGGGTGAATGGGTAGACTCAGCTTTTAGATTTTTCTAATCATATCAATTATTTACTGACAGCTACAGAACTATTGGTTGTATAAAAAGATTTATAAAGATTGGGTACTCATAAATGGTGAATTCAATGTTTGTTACATATTAGACCCAAGCTATTGTATGTAATAACAATAGAGAAACCTTATAAGAAAACAGGCATGCGTAAATTGGAAAGTGTTCAGAGACACTATACTAAGGGCATCCATGCATATGAAAATTTCAATTACTATGAAAGACTAAAATATCTGAACGTATACACCATCTCATGTAGATATTTAAGAGGAGACCTTCTGCATCTATATAGGGTATTTGGAGACAACTGCCTCTTGGAATGTTTGGGGTTACCAAAAAGTGGTAGCTAATCATCAGGCAACCTATACAGAAAATTATATAGGAATGAAAGGTGTACTAATTGGGTATCTGACAGAGTAGTTTATGCTTGAAATCGACTACAAAATTACATTAAAGCAAGCCGTACTTTAGATAAACAACCTGGATATTTATTATAGGAATAACTGTTTTGGTGCCTTGGCAGGCTACAAGAACATTAATGCCCATATCTGACATATTTGTATGTATAACACAAGTACTCATGCAGCGGTTAGCGTTGTTGCCTCGCAGCAAGAGGTTCCCTGGTTCGATCCTTGGCTGGGGTGCCTTCTGTGTGGAGTCTGCATATCCTCCCTGTGGTCGCGTGGGTTTCCTCTGGGTGCTCCGGTTTCCTCCCACATCCCAAAGACATGCTGTAGGTGGATTGGACACTCTAAATTGGCCCTAGGCGTGAGTGTGTGTGTGTGTGTGTGCCTTCTGTGGAAGGTTGGGTGCCGGGCTGGCAACTCGACACCGTAAAACTCCACTGCCAATCATGAGTGGACAGGTGATCCGATGTGGCGACCCCTAACTGGGAAAAGCCGAAAGAAGAAGAACACAGGTACTCATTAATGACAATATACTATACTAATAAGAAGGTAACTTGACATGTCAAACTGCTTTGAACACAGGTACTCATTAATGACACTATACTATACTAATAAGAAGGTAACTTGACATGTCAAACTGCTTTAAACACAGGTACTCATTAATGACACTATACTATACTAATAAGAAGGTAACTTGACATGTCAAACTGCTTTAAGTAGTGCTTGTGCACTGGAAGCAGAAAATAAGAATAGCGCAACATTTGCAAGCAGTAGTATATAACTAAGATTAACACAAAGAGTATACATGGAAAATAATAAATTACAGTGCTGTCTTCTACTAGAAGGTTACAATTTTTGAGTTACCTAAGGTGAAGACAGAGGGAGAGGCAGTACTCAAATATATATATATATATATATATTTATATATATATATATATATATATATATATATATATATATTAAAAAAGTGCACAAAAAACTAGGAGCATTATATAGAAACCAGCAACTACTTACAAAGCAGCTAAAATTTTGGTAGCAAATTCTCATCTTATCTCTACCCAACTCTACGCCTCTCCGATATTTACTAACCTTAGACAATGTGATTTAAATAAGCTCAAAACCTGCTACAACAAAATCGCCAAATTTGCAGAAGGGGCTTCCTACCGTATTCACCACTGTCTCTCACTAGCAGAACTGGGCTGGCTAGAGCTCCCCCACCTCCTTCAATGGTACCAACTAGCACTCGCCCACAAACTAATAAACCAACCACTAAAAGTCCCATCCCTCCAGAATCTACTCCAACCCTACATAACCACGAGACCACTAAGATCCAGCCACAAAAACCTCCTACAGGACACAACAGCCATTAACTCTGCTGGAGAAGCATTATTCTCCTGCACTATAGCCAAACTCTGGAACTCCCTCCCATCCTCAATTACCTCTAACTTCTTGCACCCACTTCAAATCCTTACTAAAATCACACTTAAAAACTTGCCAGATATGCCCTTGCAATCCCCCCTCTAATACCATCCACTCCACCCACCACCTCTCTTGGCCCCCTATCAACAACCTACTCTTAGTAAGCTTGGCTACTCATGTTCCCAGCTACCTACCACATAATACTAACTTCTTGTAGCAACAACTGCTAATGGCTGTTATGTACCTCAAAAACAGATTGTATCAATTGTTCACTGATGAATCTCAACTACATTTGTAACCATGTTTAGTATATGTCACCATATTTTAAAACTGTACTATGTTCTACAGCTGTTTTACATCTATGTTTTATTCTTGTCTTGTGTCCTTAGCTGGACTAATGTCTATATTTAAATGCTATGTTTTTTAACTGCAAAATGCAAATAATACTTAATGTGGAGCTTTTCTCCCCGGGCCTCCGCTGAAAACGGACCTGTGTCCAGTCGGACTCTCCCGGTCAACAAATGAAAAAAAATATATATATATATATATATATATATATATATATATATATATATATATATATATATATTTTTTTTTTTTTTTGGCTATATAGTACCAAGTATCAGGGTTGAGAAGGTATGTTTGCCTATGTGAGAGCTGTAACTATTTGAGTACTTTTGAAACAATAAATTCCTAATTATTGTTAAATGCTAGACATACACAGTTGACATAATGGTTAAGGTCTTTGCTTCTCATGCACAAGGTACAGGTTCAACCCTGACCTCTGGCCAATACTTTTATGGTGTTTGCATGTTCTCACTTTGTCTCTGTGGGATTCTTCCCACATTGCAAAAACATGCTGAGTGTTTCCACATCATACTCACCCAAGATTAGAGTTCTGGGGTACAGCAAAGACTTTAGATCTGCTTTGCCCATCAACTGTGGTGTTTAGTACCATCTTGACAGGAAACCATGGGTTATATAGATTGTGAGAAGTGTCAGGGCTTCATGATGTAAAAATTGGCTCTAGCTATTCTGGTTGTGTTGACTTATGTTGCCGAAAATGGGCATGGGTATTTGCCGGTGATAAGTGGGTTGAAGATCTGGACTACACTAACCTACATCAGGGAACCATGCCAAGAGTGGGAGGGGTCTATGTGCCCTTATTGGCCAATGTGTGCGAGCCATATAAAGGCCAGCATTCCTAGACTAGAAACGGTGTGGGAACTGTGGTAAGGGAAAGACTTCATAAGACAGTGAGGGATAATAATTGACAGACTCATGGCAATCGGGCTCCAGTGTAAGCACAGGACAGTATTTGTAATATCAGCCTATGCCCCACAGAAGGGGTGTGAGAGTCAGGAAAACAGTGCAATCAAGCATCAGTTACAGGACCTACTAGATAAAGCAGGACAACATGAGTTGGTGTTGATAATGGGGGACCTGAATGCATATGTTGGGACAGACAGAACAGGACAGGACATGAGGAATGCCTGGGTCCACAGAGGTGGTAGCAGCCAGAATAAGATGGAGAGGCCGTTATATACTTCTGTATGGCAAATGGCTTGATGGTGGTCAACACATGGTTCAGCAAGACAGACAGTCGCATGATCACGTGTAAGAGTGGCTAACATGTAACTCAGGTAGACTTCCTCCAAGTAAGAAAAGGGGACTGTGGTAGAAGCAGTGATTGCAAAGTCATCTCCAGAGAAACAGTCAGCCCACAACATAAACCACTGGTTGCCACAATAAGTTGCAATTAGTGGTCAGAGAAGGCTCTAAGGTCACTAGAGACGAAGCTGAAGATCTGGAATCTGACTGGAGAGAAAGCACAAGAGTTCAAGAAAATAGAGCTCTAGCACCTCAGGAAGAAGAGGAAATAGGTGGAGTTGAAGAAGAATGTCAGTACCTAAAAACAACATGTGTAAGAACTACAGAACATATATGTGGATGAGCCAGGTATGGAAATAAGGTATATAAAGAAAGCTGGTGGTGGAATGGGGACATCAAGAAAATCATCAAAAGAAAAGATGGACCAGGCTAAGAAGGAACACTGGCTGGCTAACAAAGAAGCTAAGATAATGGTTGCAATAGCAAACAAGGCATCAGAGGCATGCTACCAGCTTCTGGAAAGGGGCTCAGTAGATGGCACAAGAAACTCTGTCAGGTTGCAAGGCAAACACAGAAAGATAAAGAAACTAGTCATCAGACACCCTTCATATGGGATGCAAACAATAACCTGCTCACCAATCCACATGACATCAAAGGCAGATGGAATGAGTACTTCCAGCACCTTCCTTGATGAAGAGAATCCCACAGAAGCTGTACTGCCCCAGATGCAGCCTACAATGAAAGAAGAGGGACAGCACAAAGGAAAATGAAGACAAGAAGAGCAGCAGACTCAGATGAGGTCATAGCAGATATGGTCAAGATGTTGGGTGAATTAGGGAAGAAACAGCTCCTGAGGGTAATCACATAAGTATGGAGAGAAGGACGTATCCCAGAAGACTGGAGAATAAGCATACTAGTGCCAGTGCACAAGAACAAAAAGGAAAGTCACAACTGTGGGCAGTGCAGCGGTATCAAATTCCTGAAATTTGTGGAGACAATGACTGATAAACGAATACGCAAAGTAGTAGAAAACAAGATGAGAGACGAGCAGTCTGGATACAGATCAGGATGTAGCACAACCCAACCTAATGTCTGCAGTGAGACAGATAGTTGAGAAGAAACGAGAGATGAGGAAATGAGTCCAACTGGACATTCCTAGACTTGTAGAAATCATATGACAAGGTCCCAAGAAAGTTTGTTTGGGCAGTCCTGTGGTGGTTCAAAGTCTCAGAAACACTGGTAGAATCACTACTACTATGTACAAGAACCCAATGACTCAAGTGCGAACAGTGTTTGGACTCACAGAAGGGTTCCCTGTGGGAGTGGTCTGCATCAGGATTCATCACTGAGTCCATTGCTGTTCATATTGGTGATGGACTACATTTGCAAACAAGTCTGAGGGGCAGATCAACGAAGTTGCAGTGTGCAGATGATACTGATGGTACAGAAACCTGGGCAGTGAAGGCACGGCAGTTAATGAAGATAGTAGTGATGGAGATGACGTGCCTGAGACAGGTGGCAGGATGCACACTGTGGGTCAGACAAAGAAATGAGGATATCACAGCAGAAGCCAAAGTAGCTCCTATTGCAGAGAAGGTGAAACAGAACAGATTATGGTGGTTTGGGTATGGCAGGGAAGCACAATACAATGTGATAAGATTTGTGTTAGAGAGGACAAAGGCAAAAGTAATCAAGGCCATCCAGCAAAGAGCTAAATGGACTGTGTGCAACAGTATGGCATGACTGTCAGAGAAGGTAGGAGAGTGGCACTGAAATGACAGAAATGCAACAGTTGACACAACATCCTGACCTCATCTAGAAATAGGAAAAAGGAGGTTGCTGATGACGATGTTAAAAGTTAGAAATGGACTAATTAAATACATAGATATGTGTAGATATTTACATGTTCAGTGGGGTTGATAGGTGATTAGTAATGGATAAAAATGGGCAGATACTGAGACATTGGGGAGTTCCAAAAACAATGATTTAATTTTTGAGTAATCATATGCCAATGAACAGAGGACAATTGGTACTTATTAATGTTTCTTATGAAGACTTTTTTAGAGGGGCTGTGTCAGTTACAGAGCTAAGCTGGAGATGAATAGCTTAAACAAAATGTTGATGTTGTGCATGTATTGCTAGAAGCTGCTTAGAAAAAGAGAAAAGGACAGGGTGAGTAGAGAATCATGGGAACACCAGATGTGAAGTGTCCTACAGATATCAGGGAACTGGTTACTTATATATAAATTGGTTTATGTAGGGGAGGGAGACAATACTTGTACAAAAAAAAGTATATTAAAGCTCCAACAAAAAAGGCCAACTAAAAGTGTGACAGTGTGAGTCCTGAGGTGTCACAAAATGAATAAGTGAACTTTTGGGCAGTGTTGAGAGGTTTGGGGTGGTGTGTTAATGGTTTGAAGTGCCTGGATTATTGAGTCTAGGGGATGTGCTATGGGCTGTGGTGGTGTGTGGTGTGGATACACCTCAGCACATGGGGCAGCACTACCCCTTGGCCTACTTGAGAGGTCCAAGCATGCATGGCAGAGGGTGCAGCTTTTTGTGCATGCCCCTCCTCACAGGAAGTGCTTCTTGTGGGAAGTCTTTTCCAAATGTACTAAATGAAAGACATTTTTAAAGGTCAACAGAGCTAGACTTGGGTTAGCAGACCATTATTAAAGTTAGAAAAAAAATGGTGTTAGTAATTTAAAATAAAGCAGCACACATATTAAAGTTGGGATGAAAGTCATGTTGTTGAGGTGATGGAATAGATCTAGTCTTGTATGAAGTGAATAATTTGCTTCTGCAATCTATGCAATCTATCCAGAACCGTTGCTATTAGTGAGACAATGGTAATAGCATGAAAGTGTTCAGGGTAGGTAGGATTGTTAGTTTTTGGGAGATGAATTAATATTGCATTTTCCATTCTGTATGAATGTTATGAGTATATAGACAGAAAGCTTGAAAATTAAGGAAATATTGTGGTAAATGCAACTTGTAAGTTTCCTTAGGAAGGTGAAATGGAGAAAATTAAATGAAAAAGCTGCATTTGGAATTTTGGTGAGAAAGTTGTACAATGTACTGGAAGAGATAGGAATAAATTTAAAAGTACGGTAAGGTAGATGAAAATCAGGAATATTTTCAATGGGGTGTAGAAAGTTCTGGAATATGTTGGCAGTATATGAAGAGGGACTTCTAAAGAAATGTTTAAATTCCTCAGCAATAGCCTTAGCTGGCACTGTGGTATTGTTTGAGCTGCTGGTGGCTACATAACAGCTGTCTGTAGAATTAATTAAAAGCGTTTTAACCTTAGACCAGAAAGCTGTAAGGTTGCAGAGGAAGCTTTCTTGCTGCATTCTCCATTCTTTGGTAATTTACTTATAGCCACTTTAGTGTCAGTCCTAATTTGGCTTCTCAGGTTTAAACAATAGGGGCAGAGAACAGGATGACTAGAATATTTCCACTGGTTCCAGGCGTTGTCTCTGGCCTTCATTTTTTAAGTTAATGTGTGTGCCAGGGATAGTGAGTACCACAAATTTACTGTCTACAGGAAGGATAAAGTGAATCCATCATAGGTAGTATTGGGGAATAAAATATCCAGAGAAAACTGTTACAGTCAGTTATGCTATCAAGGGGAAAACAATCTATATTCTGAATGGACAATATGAGGAAGATTTGTTATGGGAAGAGGACTGCCTGCAGTTTATATTAACAGCAGATTGTGTACGTCATTTGAAAAGGGTGTGATTAGCAAGAAAGTTTGTAAGACCTATGGTGGATAAGTACCTGGGGGGGGGGGGGGGTCAGGAGGTAGTAGATGCATTAGGGCATTTTCGGATGGCAGATAGTTTGGGTGGATAGGTCGAGTAACAAGCTGACTGAGACTGTAAAAGTTTACATACTGCATAAGCATTTTCTGACCTAGAAATGTTTACAAACTTTTACAGACATGGAAAGTATCACTAATGCTGACATGCTGTCCCAGGAAACATGCAGGTTTAGACATACCGGTGAAGTTTTGAATTAGATGTCATGGAGAGAGCACAACTACATACCAACCAAGTTAAACACCTCACTGCCAGAGACATAACAATGACATAACTGCATGAACATGTTCTGAAAGTATGACTTAGAATAACTGACTAGAAAACTACAATTAAGTGTCAGTGGTGGTAGCTATTTGAAATGTTGGGACCCACTAGCGCTAGTCCCGAAATACAAAGACTGAATGGCCGAAAGAACAGACTTGCATATCAAATCCAAAATTCCATTTCTCAGAATATCCCCTTTTCTCCAAGGTATGGCAATCTCAGAATTGGTATATAAGTTTTAGGGGTGTGTGGGGGTATGTGTGACTTGCAAAAAGAAGTGGGAAGAAGAAGAGCAATGAGATCTGCCCTTCTCCTGTGTTTTATACGCGCGGGAATGGCCTAAAAAAGTCATAGTCGAGGTTACACATAGATTATACAAATCTATTCCTTGGAAAAATGTTTCTGCTTTTGATAAATGCTCATTCAGAGTAGATGTTTGGTCACTGGTCTGAACTCTACAACCCCGCATGAAACCATCAAAGTACTAAGGTGAAGTTGAAAAGTTTTAGCATATGTTACATTTATTTTACGTCCAGTCATAGTTATGCTGATCATTGATCTTGTAACCCCCCCCTCCCAAAAAAAAGGCCTACTGTACTTGTGGACATGGTTTGAAGAATGTAGCGGGCCACTTTCTACTTGCTGCATCTTATACCACACATGAAGAGCTGAAACGTTTCAGTCCTGAACACAAATGCACAATCAGCATTCATTTCTGAATACCAGAAGAGCACTATCAACTGACTGGCCTCTCCTGATTGTGACCCACTTAACACTTCTGCTTAGGGTGCTGCCCCCTTCACCCCACCATAGCTACAACTTTGAGTCTGGTGTCTAATAATGGATCTTGTTTCTCTAGTGTGGAGTTTATAAACTTGGTGAACTCAAACAGATAGACGAAAGGAGCCAAGCAGTCCAAAAGTAGATAAAACCACACAGTAGTAAGTGGTAATAAAAATTAACGTATCACAAGTTTATTAGCACAAGACACGTTTTCGTCTCACCAAAATGGGAAACTTCTTCAGAAAGAATGTATAAAAAGAATGTCACTAGAAACTTTTAAAATTTTTAAAAGTTCCGCCCAAAGGCAGTTTAGTGCTATTGACCAATCAGAAATTCTCACAAAATTAAAGGTACAAGCAACTGCGAGCACCTAAACAAACAAAACAGGAGACTCAAATACATCATTCAATAAAATCAAACGTAGCAGGTACATACAATTCAAAATGAATAAATTGTAAAACATACTTTTGACTATTCACATAATAATCTATACTCAAGTACGTAAAGTACGCAAAATACTAGTACTGAAACACAAAGTCTCTGTTGATTAGTCAGTGTATAACTAACCTAGACAATAAGTCAATAAGAGACTAATAAAAAACTTTTATACTGGTTTTCAAAAAATATTTTTAAAAACATTTTTAAAAGTAATTAATTATCTTAAAATACTTCTCAGTTTCAACAGACAAGAAATATTACAATTGTCGTTCAAACCCGGGACACAAAAAGCGTTCAAGAGAAGCTGCCACTCCAGTTCTCGACACTCTAATTGAATAGAAGTTGGACCACCTCTAATGTCACATCCTACCTGGTCTATAGCTAAAAACTGAACACAATGATCCGGATTAACATTAATATGTTTAGCTAGCGCATTGTCGCACTTATTTTTTGAGATAGCGTAAATGTGCTCGTAGATCCTATCTCGGAATCTGCGATCGGTCTTTCCCCCATAAAAAGCGTTACAAATTTTGCACATAGTAAGTACACTAAACTTTTTTGAGTTGCAGTCAAGTTTGTGCTTGATAAAATATTTCCTATTAGCTAACTCGAAGTGATTACTTCTTGTTACATGTTGACACATACTACAAGCACCACAAGGGGAAAAACCACTAGATCTATTATTGGACTTAAATAGTTTACCTTCTAAAAGACTTTTCAAGTTCGGACCTCTCCTATAAATAATAACTGGTAAAGAACCAATTTTCTCAATTAATTAAATGTGTCTTGCGCTAATAAACTTGTGATACATTAATTTTTATTACCACTTACTACTGTGTGGTTTTATTTACTTTTGGACTGCTTGGCTCCTTTCGTCTATCTGTTTGAGTTCATGGAGTTTTGGTTTTGTCGTTTTTGGTTCAGAGTTTATAAACTTTACAAAAAGAGAAAAATTCTCATGTAACAGTTGGGCATTTTATGTGTCATCTAATGGCTGGCAAACATGGCAGTGTGGACTTTGATGGAAGGAATGGCAATAAATAAATGACATGTTACTCTCTGGAGACAAGACTGTCATGGTTCTTATTTATTAGACAACTAACTCTCTGAAAATGTCAGGTTTACTAACTGAAGAAATCAGTGGACTTGCTTTTGCTACATCTGAAAGCAAATAAATTCAAATGAAAACAGTATGTTCATGTAACATGAAATAAAGTTTTGTGATAAACTACAGTTATGGTCCAAAATGGATTCCTGACAAACAGGAGTTGTTCAGGACCTGTGTCATGAATTGTAGGCATTGGTTATGTTTCATATTTGACAATTCATTAAAAAATGAGACTGATACACTGACAAGAGTGCAATCAGCTCTGTTTGAGTTTTTTTTTCGAATACTATCTGCAGACTTGCAAGTGAAGGATCAATCAGCAACTTTTACATACTGCTGATCACAATCTGCCCCATACAGCAATCACTGACTGCCATTTAAGCAGCTGCAATCATAACTGCATTAGTTTCAATAATTATGCACATCTTGCAGGGACCAAATGGCTCCTCTCCAGTTGTCCAGACTGTAAACCCTAAGAGCATGCATCTGTTGTAGCTGCCACCTTTACCACACCCTTGCTAAAGCAATGATCTTCACATTCATCTCATGAAAAGAGCTCATCTACTTTAATAAAAAGTACTGCATAAATGTACATTTTTTTATACCAAGAACAGAACAAGAATGTAGTCTAGTTTCACAAAAGGTCTTGTAGTCCACCATTATATATCTCAACTGTCCAGATTTTCTAAGAATGTCCAGATTGTTTAGCCTGAAGTTAGATTTTATTCTGGCAAATCACTGAGGATTGAAATCACTAAATAATGGCAAACATTTAAGTTTCTGACTCCATACCCTTCAGAAAATACATGCTACTCCAAAACCCGCTCTTCCATCAACTTTCTAAGTTTGTAAGAGCAATATTTAAACATTGTCCTTATTTTTAGGGTTTTTGTCCCCCCTTTATTTTGGCTTTGTCCAGAATTCTTGTGCTAGGAGATTGTGACGTATAAGTTCACAGACTGGTACTAGGCTAACTGCCCTTGTAGGCCGGTATGACCCTGACCTTGAGTAGCATCTTACCCTCACAAGAATGATGCCACAATATGAAGACAAGATGATCAATTTCAACAATTGGCTTAAGTATTGGTGTCATTCAAAGGGGATCCAATGCCTGTCAGACTGGGATGACATGCTCGACAAGCCAAGATGCTTCGCTAGGGACGGCTTGCACCTATCACCCTTGGGCTTTCGGATATTGGCAAAGGCTCTTGCTAACCCCATAATGCCTTTTTTAGGCAAGGCTCAAAAGACAAACCCACCTCCATAGGTATCACAAGGGATAAGAAACTAAGAGCACTGCCACTCAACGCCAGAAGTCTAAACCTCAAGATGCATGCACTCGAAACTCTCCTTAGCATGGAGAACATTGATATCTGTGCAGTAACAGAAACCTGGTTCAAGGCTCCCGAGAGCACTCCAGCACTACCAGGTTATACCTCATACCATGCTTTTCGGCCCCAAAACTTGGACCAAACCACAAAAGGAATGGAAGTATCAATATTCGTCAAAGATACCCACTCCTCCAGGTTGGTGGCACAGCACTAAGCATCAGAGACTATCCATGTGCAACTAACAGTGGGTAAAACTGCCTTCCAGTTTATAGCCTGCTACAGACCACCCTCCCAAACCCAGGAACTCCACTCGGCCTTCCTGAGAACACTGGAAAATATGAAGGTCTCTCCAAACACCATTATATTGGGTGACTTCAACTACCCAAACATAGACTGGGAGCATTACTCTAGCTCCAACACCCTAGCCCAAAGGTTCCTAGAATTTATAAACTCAAATGCTATGGAACAACTTGTTACCACTCCCACAAGAGGGGAAAACATAGTGGACCTGATCATCACCAACATGGGGACTCTATGCTCTAGACCAGAAGTGTATCCCTCACTGGTAAGATCAGACCATAAATTAATCTCACTGGATATTCACATCCCGACCCCACCCCTGCCCAGAAAACCACAGTGAAAAACTTCTCTAAAGCAAATTTCACACTCTTCAAAACCGAGGTGGAATCCTTCAAAGCCCCCGGGCCTGTGGAAAATACGGCCCAGACCGCAGAATCCTTTATAAACGCATTCTATGAACACCTTCAGGAATGCATGGATCATGCAATCCCAAATAAAACCAAGACCCAATCCTCCAAAGGCAGACGTCCTGTCTGGTGGACCCCAGCCATAAACAAACGATACAATAGAAGGAGGAAGCTACTACATGATAGAGCAAAATCCCAGAAAGGGAAGGCATCTCTGATCAGTATTAGCAAAAACTATGGGCACTCATAAAATCGTCTAAGGCCAGCTTCAAGAAAAATTGCACATGACACTAAGGATAATCACAAGGCTTTCTTTAGTTATGTTAGGAACCTGGGTGGGAATTCCCAGATATGCTCAGAATTAGTCCAAAATGACAAAAAATACACCGAACCCACAGACATTGCCAACATCCTAGCCGACAGGTTCAGCGCAAACCCCCCACTCCCACCAAAAGGGCAAATATCTATCCCAGCAGAGTGCTGCCCCCCTGATATCTCAGATGCTCAGGTAAGAGCTGCCCTCTCCAAAGCAAAACACAGCATCAATGGGACCAGACGGTGTCCCGGCTGCCCTACATGAACTCCAAGAAGAGCTATACCCAAACATAAAACTACTGTTCAGTCTCAGCCTTACTACAGGATATGTACCCAAAGAGTGGCGTACAGCAACGGTGGTCCCTCTCCACAAAGGTGGTGCCTCAACGGATCCTGGAAACTATTGCCCCATAAGCCTGACTAGCTTGGTCTGCAAAGCTATGGAAAGGATCATCATGGACCTTATAAATAAAGATATTTGGGACCTACAGACACTGGATCCTACCTAGTTCGGCTTTGTTAAGGGCAGATCCTGCCTCTTAAACTTGGTCAATTTCTTTGAAACAGTCACCAAGGCCATTGACGAGGGGAAGGTGGTCCACACAGCCTACCTGGACCTCGCAAAAGCCTTCGATACAATACCCCACTCGGGCATTATAGATAAGCTCACCAGCTTAAATATAAACCCCTATGTCACTAGATGGGTTGCAAACTGGCTCAAGGACAGAACCCACATGGTTAGAATTGCTGGAGCCATGTCAGACTCCAAACCAGTTACAAGTGGCATCCCACAAGGCTCAGTCCTGGAACCTCTTGTTTGGTATATATTTCTCAGAGGTACAGGCCAACACGGAAGGACTGTGGCTGACCAAGTTCACAGATGACTGCAAACTGGGTGCCAAATTCTTCTCTCCAGCCGACACAAGCATCCTCCAAAAGGGCCTCATAGAAACAGACAACTGGTGCCAGAGCCATGGCCTCAAGCTAAATGCCAAAAAGTGTATAGTCATCCCCTTTGGCAAAAACAAAGTGCCCACAAATTACCACATAGGTGGTAATCCATTAAGTACGGAAGAAGTAATTAGGGACCTGGAGACCCAAGTTGACAGCAATCTCTCATTTGACAACCACGTGGCCAAAGTGGTTAGAAAAACATTTTATATAGCCCACCTCATCATGAAGGGATTCACATCTAGATCAGGGGAGGTCATCATGCCTCTTTACTCATCCTTCATCAGGCCCGTAATTGAGTACAATGCCCCTTTTGGGATGTACCTTACCAGACACCTGCAGCAACTGGAAAGACCCCAAAAGTACCTCACCAAGAGGATCAAAGGGCTCAAACAGATGCCATATGCTGCCCAGTTAAAGAAACTCCAGCTCTACTCAGTAGCATACCACCTGCTCAGAGGCGATCTGTGCCTGATGTATAAAGCCATGTCCAACCCGGAATTAATGGACATGCTGCACCTCAGAAAATCCAAATCCCATCGAGCTATGCACGCGAGAGACTTGAACCTCAGCACTGAAATAAATAGGACATGCTGGAGGGACAGATTCATAATCCAGAGGCTCCCTTCACTCTGGAATAAAATCCCAGTCCAGGTTAGGCAGAGTCCCTCATTGACTCTCTTCAAGAGGAATCTTGATGAGTGGATGGGGATCGTAGGTTTACCCCGGGTATCACTTCTGTGTCACTGTTAGACAGAGGCACAGTATACTAACCTCGAAAAAGGGCATAGCAAAATGAATTTAAAATGGGTGGCGAAAGCCAAACACACTCTGGCTAGGCTTATAAATGCCTTAGGGCAGATAGCCTAGTATGAACCTATGAACCTATTTTAAGTCTAGCCAACTACCCTATGTGAGAATCCGTCTCTGCACTTTGTCTGTAAGGCAAGCATCTTAACCATTATGCCAACCTACTAGACTTCTTAAGTTAAGAAATGATAATGAAACTTTCAAAAAGAAAAGATGTTTGATTACGCAGGAATGCTTTACAGTAAAAATATATTAAAGTTTGAAATTCTAAAATGTTGAGTGTTTCGGCTTTTCCAGGTTAGGGGTCGCCACAGCGGAACTCCGGTCCGCTAATGATTGGCAGAAGATTTTTACATGCCGAGTTGCCAGCCCTGATGCACAACCTTCAATGAAGGTACGCCCATTCATGCATGTCTCCACACAGAAGACGCTCAAGCTGAGAATTGAACAGGACAACGTCTTACTATGAGGTGACAATGCTACCGCAGCACCACCACCGCGCTGCTGAAAAAAATAACTGTGCTAAAAATAATTTTCTACAGCGACTTCTTAGCATAAGGACATAGGTATATATTGTCTTGGTTATTAAAGGGCTGACTTGATTGACACCTAGCTGGTACACACTGCCAAGAGAAAACATTAATTTAGTGCATTTAGTTCTAGGAGCCCTCAGCCAACTCTGCAAGGTTGAATCAGCTACTCGTCAACACTGTTTTACTACTTTGGCTGCTGTATGTACTCTTCTTCTTCTTTTGGCTTTTCCCGGTTAGGGGTCGCCACAGCAGATCACCTCGTCCGCTCATGATTGGCAGTGGAGTTTTATGGTGTCAAGTTGCCAGCCCGGCGCCCAACCTTCCACATAAGGCACACACATGCAGACACTCACACCTAGGGCCAATTTAGAGTGTCCAATCCACCTGCAGCATGTCTTTGGGAGGAAACCGGAGCACCCAGAGGAAACCCACGTGACCACAGGGAGGGCATGCAGACTCCACACAGAAGGCACCCCAGCTGAGGATCGAACCGGAGAACCTCTTGCTGTGAGGTGGCAATACTAACCACTGCACCACCGTGGCCACCCGGCTGCTGTATGTAATGACGTTTTAAATTCTAATTAAAACTATAGGTAGAATTTTCATGTTTTCTGTCATGGACTGAAAAACAGTTTGCATGTGACAGATTTCAGTTTACTGGCACATGAATACACGAGTAGTTTAGTTATTATTGTGCAGCAAGGCTTTCCATCATGCACTCAGGCCAAGTTCCATTGCTCTTTTTGTCTCAGCTGGACTTGCCTATTTTTCAAACACATGGGGATAAATGAGTTACGCTCCAATTTGATGTAAATTCTCGAGTTCTTTTGCTTTGCATAGAATATACAACAGAGTGTAAACATAGAATTATAAGATTTCCGGTACTGACAAGAGTGTAAACCACCTGTCTGTGACAAAATTCAGATTTTTCCATTTTCTCAGTGCAGATCCTTACATTTTAACTGTTGTTTAGAATTAACCAGATGGATTCCCAAATCTTACTTTAGGCCACAGGGTATAGCTTTATGCTTTCCAGATAGGTTCCTAAACCTTTTCAAACACAATCATCTCATTGAGGTCTGCATTATTACCACAACACTGCCATTTTTTTCCAAGGAAGCAAAAAATTCCAATTGAGGAAGTGATAAAAAGGGAATTCCTTGGATTTGTAGCTGACCTTACTATTGTAGCAATCACCTTAAGCTACCACAAACAACTGAAAATTTAAATTGCTCACCTATGCTTTGGGAATTTCGTTATCAAACACTAGAGAATATAAATCATAGTATTACAGATTTTTTAGGGCCAAACTTTCTCAAGGGTAATTTCTTGACAATTTCTAAAATGTATCAAAGGAAATCATATTACTGATTCAAAAACAGGAGATGAAATAGTCTAGAAAGTAATCAGAAAACCACTTGTATTTTACAGCATGCTTTGCTAAATATAAAGTCATTTAAGAACAAGGGCTGGTTTCTTTCATTTTCGTAGTCAGAGGTATGATCTTTAAAACCTACAAAATAATGGAACAAGGGCATCAGAAACCAAATTAGTGAATGATGCTCAGGCACTAAAAGCTATTAAGTGTTTTTAGGGTTGAAAGAACAAAATTGAGACAGAAATTGCTTGCAGACACAGAACTGAGTTCCCTGATTTTATAGGTAAATAAATGCCAGACTTGCTGCCCTTCTGGGTGATTTAAGACTGGCCAATTTCTGTTTCACAGGTGAGATTCCAACTGTGTACCATGTAGCTGTAATGTAAACAACTTAACCATTATGCAGACCCTGCTGATGTCTTTTGTAACATACAAATGCAGTCAGAGTGAGTGAGAGACAAATCATTTTTTGGGAGCTGAATAGAATACTGCAGGAATACACACACACACACACACACACACACACACACACACACACACACACACACACACACACACACACACACACACACACACACACACACACACGTAGCTGTTAAGGAGACATAGATCTGATTGCTGGGGTGAACGGACAAATTAAAGGAGCTTTATATCATTATTCTGAAGGAAAGATAAAAAAATGGGGGATATTATTGCCAACTGCATAGGGGCAAAAAGAACACCTGGATTTGATTTATTTTAGTGGGACTCCATTTTGAGATGATTATTCTATGCAAATACATGTTGCACTCTTCAGTTTAAACTAGTAGGCAAACTAGTTTCTCCTAATCAGGATTAAGGTGAAGATCAACATAACAAGTAATATTTTTAAGTATTTTTTCCCATTTTTTGCTATATAACTCTGGTTCTTCTTCATAACCTTTCTGAAAGCTGGGCAATCTTGATACGCATTATACATATCCATTTGTTTACTGTACATCAGTACACAGTTTTTGTAAAGGATCTGTATTCTTTTTACTAGAAGATTTATGAAAAAAGATAACAAAGGCACAACCATTACTTCTCAGGTGGAGTAGAGTAAGTGGTCTCCTGCACTTGATTCATAGAATAAGTATAACACAAAATAAAATGTTAACACTTTAAACTTCCCTAAAGTGCAGGGGTTCAGACTTTTGTTAAGGCACTCATATTAAGTAAATACTGTCAAGGCAGTAGTAAACAGAAAAGCAGCAGTGTATTTGGTAGTGTTTAATCAGGCCCACTTCATTTACATGGCTCAGTAACACGTTTGGCTTGGTTTCACACTTGTGACAGATGCTGGCATTCCATCTCCTACATACGGATTGCTGACTGACGGTGCATTGACACTAGTGTGCGAGGTGCTAACATTAGGGCTATGAACTAGTGCTACTTTACAGGAAGTCAGCTGTTTGGTCTGGCAAAGCTTTCATAACATGCTTAATAAACTCATTTATTTACATTCTGAATGGTAATTTGCTGATTTACCCACAGTAATCATGGTCTGTAAATAACTGCATTTTTAGTTGTAAGCTGAACAGTCTGTGTGAAGTAATTGTAAGGGCTTATACTGACCAACTAGAGGCTTTTCTCTTGTCATTTGCTCAGGAAATAAAACAAGTCAGAAGCACATGGCATGTAATTTAATCACAATCCTTAAAATCTTGTGGATCACCACAATGGGCTAATGCATAATTCAGCATAACAGTAACCTATATTTAATGCCATTTTGGCACATATGCTAAGCCTGCAACAGCAGTAAGGCAGGGGCAGCAATTTACCCATCAAAGTAATTGTGCTTGACTATGTTTATTTTTTGTGGGCACTGATGATTTTATTCCTAAACACTACAGTATTATTCTCCGGAATGCCAAAATATTTTGGAAGTAATTTATTCTGACTGCTCCTAACCAGAGGATTTTCTCTGTATTCGTTTATATGATAGCCAAAGCTGACCTATTTATGACACCTACCAATTTGTGTGTGTGTGTGTGTGTGTGTGTGTGTGTGTGTGTGTGTGTGTGTGTGTGACCGTGTTTCTGTGTTTATTTGTTTGCTTGTTATTTGGAAATAATGCAGTGAGTTTAATCCTAATACCACATACCCAAGTAATTCTACGAATTGTTCCTGGCTAGGGATTTGATGTAACTGAGCTAGTAAAAAAAATAAATAAATAAACAAATAAATAAATAAATAAGGTAGTGTAGAGAAGAGATACAGTGGTTGTCCACACAACTCCTAAGGACTCCTCCGGTAAGTTGGGTGGATTTGGGATCTGTGGCTTGCCTCAAACGGCTCTTTTTGGAAGAATGGAGGTGCAGTGGTAAGATCTCTGCCTGCCTTGGACAACTGGATGGGAAAAGGAAATTCATCCCTGGTTTGGCATCATAGCTCTCAATATCTTAGCTCAAGAAATCTGGACAAAGCCAAAAATAATGGGGGGACAACGGCCAAAAGATAGGGACAATTTTTAAACATTGTGTAGCGACATGCGTGAATGGGCGTTCCTTCATTGAAGGTTGTGCGTTAGGCCCGGCAAGCCAGTAAGTAAAAATCTATTGCCAATCATTAGCAGACCGGAGTTCCGCTGTGGCGACCCCTAAACAGGAAAAGCCAAAAGACACAAACAAACTCTTATAAACTTTGTCGTCTCACAGTAAGACGTTGTCCGGTTCGACTCTCAGCTAGAGCGTCTTCTGCGTGGAGACATGCATGAATGGGCATTCCTTCATTGAAGGTTGTGCATCAGGGCTGGCAACTCGGTACGTAAAAATCAACTGCCAATCATTAGCGGACCGATGTCTGAAAGACACAACAACAACAACTCTTATAAACTTAGAAAGTTGCTAGAATAAAAGTTTTTTGTGTCACCATGCATTTTCTTTAGGATATGAAGTCTGAAACTGGAATGACTGTCATTATTTATTGACTCCATTCCTCAATGATTTGCCAGAAAACCACAAATTTTATGAGAAGCAGACTAAAAATATAAGCCAAAAACCTGGACATTCTGAGAAAATGTGGATAGTTGAGAGGTATGTTTGGTATCTATGTCCCTAATGGACACAGGCAGCTGTAAACAGTTCATCTCCCAGGTCCCTGCTTGTAAATGTTTCATCTCCCAAGCCCCTGCTTTCATTTATCAAGGGCATGAGAACTTGTCAGAGAGTGTTGGGGTTGTTAGCCTACTAAACACCTATGCACCTATGCCTTATGGCTGCACAGTCTGTGTTAATTCTGTCTTATGCTCAGCACAGAGGATTAAGACTAGATGCTGTTAAAGAGCTGCTTCCTGTTGAAATTATACAACAATTTCCAGACGTTAGCTTCCTCCCCAAAAGTGTAGCCCCCTCTTAATCCTTGACAGTGCATGCTTGAACAGAACAACTTTTCACTCTTAAAAACAAACAAAAAACTCTTGAAATGACAAAACCCTCAGTTAAGTGACCAATGTTCAGAAAAAGGTAATTTAACACAATATATATCCATAATTTATGATATATATGCAATTTTATTATAACACATCTCATAGTACAAAATAAATAATTTTTAAAGGTGTACACTTTGGTGCACATGGCATACATCTGGTTATACCTATGTGTGCATACTTGTAACTGTAAAACATGAATTTACTTATTTCATTTATTTTTTAATTCAACCACTTCTGTATCATATGAACTGAGGTTGTTATGTCAGTCAGTTATTTGATAAAACCAGAACTTCAGCCTTCTTCACATTTGTAGACAGAAAGGCACTATTCTGTACGTGATACTAAGGATGGTTCAGACATGGCAAAATGCAGAGACAAATACTTGGTGCTACTTTTACTTTGTTAATGAAATATGTGTCCCTCCAACATATAGGTTCACAGGTTAGTACTAGGCTAATTGCTCTTGTGAGACATTGTAAGCCTAGCCAATTATCCCTTGTGAGACTCAAACCCTGCTCCTTGTGTTTGTAAGGCAAACACCTTAACCAATAGGCCACCCTCCCAACCCATATGAGTGCATAATAATTTATATATCAGGTGCCCTGTGCTAGTGGTGTAGAAGCAGCTGCACTGAAATGTGCTATTTATCCCATTTCCATAGTCCCTGCTTGAACATCATAACCTGGGTAACCTCTGTATAATGTGACACCTCATATGAATCTGTTAATAGAATATAAGCCTTCTGCCATTAGGAAGCCGTCTGAATAAATTAGACAATGACATCCAAAGGTGACACATTTATGACAATTACCAGCAAAGCAAATATAAAACATAATAATAGGCAATGTTTTCTCAAAGAACTCCTTTATCTTTGGGAAAGTATGACTGGGATTAAACCCTTTTTTCAACAGAGGCCTGGGAAGAAAAGCTCCACATTTAACACCAGTTTTGACATATCTAGATAAAATAAAGTTACATATCAGAAGAAATACAAAATATAGTAAAGTGTACACACATGAGAGAAAAAGCTTTACAATAGCTCACAAAAACATAATTTATAACCAGAGCATGTACATAACTTGCATGGGTATATACAGTGTTAATCATTCATTAGAAATAGATATAACATTGCAAAAGATACTGTACTACTACCTATGATTTGTAGCAATTAATATAATGAAAGAAGAAGCAGCTTAACTATGGAATATCAGAAAGGGGATGTGTCAGCAACTCTCATGAAGTTGTATATATGCATATAAATAGTAAACCACATAGTTTCACACATATAACCGATATTATGATTTTTTATCGCAGAAAGAAATTTGGGAGAAAAGCAGATGTGAACAAATGACCTTAAACAGAGCTGGGACATATGGATTTGATTCTCATACTCCTACATGTATACTAAGTGTATAACCAGTGCATTTTATCACCAATGCTCCTATATCCCTCAAGAAAATGAACACGCATGTCACCTAATAAATTTTAAGATTCCATAGCATCTGCTTGTATACTGCAAGCCTCTGCATTAAGGATTACAAGGGCCCAAGATGAAATACTGAAGGTTCTCACTCTTTACTAATATCCAAGCTGAGGATGATCCAGAAGTATAAACCTTTTGCCTCCTGTTATACATTCATTAATGATTCACTTAATAAGATGTGGATAAACATTATGAGTGTTAGAACTAACAATGATGAGACATTAAACCGAGGCCACATCTGTCTGAGTTGGCAGCAGCACAGGTGGATGTAAAGGATCCCACAACACTTAATGAAAAATGAGTGGTGATTCCTTATGTTATATTTGTACATTTACATGTTTATACACATATTTATATTATTTACATACATACAATTATTTCTACTTTGTTGCATAAATACTTATGCTTGCCTTTTTTCTTTTGACAATATCCAGCATTTTACTCCACATTCCCCTTTCAATAACCATTTTAATTCTACTTGTAACATCAGGATAAAATTCCATTTTGATTATACAATACTTTTTCTGTTCTGGCATTCTACAATTCCCATACATCTCCAAATACTATCATATTTAATAATTTACATTTCTCTTCTTTATAATATCCATATAATCTAACATCCATACTCATGTCACAAATAACTTTTAGTACTTTTTTCAATAATCCATTCTCATGCCTTATTTAACCTCTCATACCTCAAAACCGCGTGTTCTGAGGTTTCCAATATCTTACATAAATGACACAATCTTTCCATCACAACTTTAAATGCCATATGTCCCTTAAAAGGGATCTTATCCAAATTTAGTCCTCTCAAAAAAAGTGACTGCATAAGAAATCTTTTAATTTGTCTTCTCACTTATATTGTCCTTTTAATATCTTCACTCAATTCCTCCCAAAGCTCAGTATAATAAAATTCCATTATCTTTTATAAAATGTTTCACAGCCCATTCCTGTGTTTATTTTTCATAGAAAAATTCTTATTCTGCCATTACCATATGTGGTAATTTTAATAAAAGTTTGTTATACCGCCTCATTGCTTGATTCACTTTTATGTTTTTTGGAAATATTTCTTGGTTTTAAGTGAATCATTTATCCTTAGTGCCACAATTATTGTTGGCTGCTATTTTTGTTTTTTGTGGCTACTTGAGGAATGGCTGAAGGTGGTGTAGTAGATCTGGAACTTCACTATGTCCCACACATGAATGCAGCAACACTAAATGGGAAATTAATGGATTGTTTAAGGAGCCAGAGTAATCCTTTGCTGGATGGGAAGGCAGTTTTTGAAAGGAAGAAACCTGACGCAAGTGGTATGGACTTTACTTCTTTTTTGAAAGATATTCATTCTATTGAGAATGAGATGTATAGACTGAAATGCTTACAAACTCAGCGATATCACTTGGAAGCCTGTCTTGAGTTTAATGTTCCTCGTGGCCTCAGAATATTGAAAATGCCTACATATGGAAAGAAACTTCCACTATTGCTGTCTAAATGGTAGAAGCTTAACCGAGTTAAGCTTTAAATACATACACCTGCTCATTGATTTCTCTATTGATGAAGAGAGACAGATAATGGAAAAAATAGAGAAAGCACAACATGTTTTATATCAGCAATTTCCTGATGAACTTGTCAATGAGAGATTAAATGCCTCAACTGATTCTGTGACTTTGAAAAGAATTTGCTTCGGTGCAAGTTTGGTAAACTGGAAAGAGACAACACAGATTTCAACAAAAGGGCTGGTAAACAGCAAAGAGACAAAACAGATTTCAAGGAAGGGCAAGTGTTTGTATGGCCGAGAACTAACGAACGCATGAATGATGCATCAGTCCCATCCGTGAATACCACCAAAATGACCATTACACCTGTATCTACCGGCATCCAGAAAAGTAATTAAGATGTCAGGGCCGGTATGAACTGTTTGAGTTTATCTAGCGCTAGTGTTACCAGTGAAGCTCACTCGTTACCGGGAAAGAACAGTGGAGCCAAATGGAAAGATAATGCACCCCCAGAGATAGAGGTCATTACAGTACAACACAATGAGAGCCGAGAAGCTGTTAGAGAGAGTAGTATATCATCTGATGCCAATTCCAGTGTAACACATGCATCTAAAGATGACTTGAACTACCATGTTTTTCCTATACGACTCAACAAAGATGCAAATCGGATTTCTCAAACTCCAAGAGATCGTACAATAAACCAAGGGAGAGTGAAAAGGAAGATACAACAACAGCAGAAAGAGGTAAGGACTACAAAGAAGATGTGGCAAGATTTAACAATGCATTAGTATGAAACATTTCATCAAAGCCACTTAATCACAGTGAGTGTTCTTTATTAAATAAAGGCTTGTCATTTGTACCCTCACAAGCAGCAGGGCTAACTGAAGCCCTTGTGGACTTAACAATGTTTGTCAGGACTGCTGGTTTAAAGTTACTATTTGGTAATAGTAATACAGCAAGTAACTTTAGAAAACTTACCACTTTCATTCCTATCAGTCACCTGATTTTAGAGACTTTTAGTAAGATATGCGAATCTGAGTTACATACTGTAATGAATAAAAAGAATAAGAAATATGTGAATTTAAATAGCAGTGAATGGGAGGCTCTGTGGCATCTTAAGAGTGACCTATCCATTGTTATTGAAGCTGCTGACAAGGGTGGTGCAGTTGTTATTATGGACCGTGAGTATTATTTTGATTCTATGAAAAATATGTTAAGTGATAAGGTATATGAAAAGGTACCCGAACCTTATATAAATCTTATCTCATCTAGGATTTTTAACGCATTATATGAATGTTTACTTTGCAGCTGTATTGATTATAATATGTTCAAGTATTTTTTGGTAGATGATCCCAGTGATTCATGGGCTTCTCAAAATACACAAAGATCCATTATATCCACCATTCAGGCCTATAGTTTCAGGCTGGGGATGGTGCACTAAATCTCTATGTATCTATATAGAAAAAATGTTAAGACCGATGGTAGACAAGAATGAATATATTCTAAGGGACACTAAACAGTTCTTAAATAATTTACATAAATTCTTAAATGAGATATCTCCAGATCCTAGAAATTTGTTATTCGTCACTTTTGACATACAGTCCCTGGTCACTACGATACTTAATGTGAAGGGCATTGATATGCTGAGATGGTATTCAGCAAGGCAAGGATCTTTAACTCACAGTTCTATAGATCTAATATGTTTGTTGATGGAACTAATACTTGAAAACAATGTGTTTTTATTTGATCAGGAATTATAATTGCAAAAGGAAGGTGTTGCGATGGGTACGCCCACAGTGAATAGTTATGCAAATTTAGTGATGGCTAAATGGGAAAATGATATGTTTTAAGGGACCTGTAGATGTAAACAAGTTATTTTTACAGGCACTTTATAGATGACTTGTTTTTATTATGGGATGGGTCTGAACGTGAATTATCTTTATTTTTTGACTACCCAAATGGAAGTACATCCTTCCTGAGGTTTGATATGAATACCTCATGGAGTGAAATTTTTTTGATGTAAAAGTTTACAAGAAAGCTGACAACACAGTTTGCACTACAATTTATAGTAAAGGATGTCATCTCCCAAGAGGTGCCATCCATAAATATTTCTGTCAAGCTCATCTGTGTTACAGTATGCATGCCCATGTTTTTTGGGAACAACACTAACATTATAACAGATGTTGTGAAGAAAAACTGGCCTATACTAACTAGTGACTTGACCATAAGACTATTGTAGGAGACAAACCTAAATTCTGTTTTAAGAATAAGAAAAATTTGAAACGTATGCTTTGTTGTCCTAAAGATTTGAACACAGATCACCAGAGGAGGGGGTTCCAGTTCTTTGCAGGAAATGCAGCTTTTGCAGATATATTAATTCCACTGGGGAGTTTATACACCCAGGTTTTAATAAGGTTTTAAATTTAATACAGCAGCTAGTTATGACACATCTGATGTGGTTTATCTAGCGGTTTGCTCTTGCAGAATGTTTTATGTAGACAAAACCAACAAACATTTCAGAGATAGAATAAGAGAGCATATATATGATATAAAGAAAGGACATCTTAATAATGCATTATGTGGTAATTTTAATAAGTTTTTTATACTATCTCATTGCTTGATTCACTTTTATGTTTTTTGAGAATAAAATACCACCCTTTCCCAGTAATTTACCCGCACTTCCTAACATGTACCTTTATTATTCATTTTGCATCCTTCTCTCCTCTCTTCTCAGCCCCACATATACTTCCCTATATTTTTGCTTTAAACATCTGCCACCCTTCTGTCCAAGACTTATAAATGCTCCAGACTGTTATATAATCTTCCCACAACTGACCTATTTCTAATTTAATAGCTCATTATACAAAATGTTATTCCTTTTCCTCTTTTATAATATGATCATTTCCCCCACCTCTAAACAAACAGCTAAATTATCAGTGAAACCTGTAACTTACAGTCTCCCCATTGCCCTCCTCTAAGTTCTTTTGATAAAATACAATAATCTGTCTCAAACCTTATGCTTCTTCGGAAATATGTATACTTCATCTGTTCCCCTATACACATAAACCCCATTTTCACTAACTCAAAACTTTAACATTACCTGAAGCCTTTTTCCTACCCATCACAGATTAAATCCCCATTATTATTTTAAATCCATTTGTACCACATAAGACAGCAGCAGCTGAAATAATTCATCATTCACTTTTATCATAGTATACATATAAAAACATACTATACTATAAATAATACCACTTATTAACACATGTAACATAACTGCTCTTCCTGTTATGACTACAGTGAAATACAACATCTTCACCTAATTAGCTTTCCCAATACTGCTATCCATGAGCATGACTATCTCAGAACTTGAGACTGTTTTACGTCCCCACAACTTTTCCATTTGAATTCTTTTATCTTGTCCTACTAATTTCATATCCAACAGAATAATTAAATCTTGATATTGCTTCTTGCACCACTCAACAGCAAATATCCTTCTTATATTACTCTTGATATTATTTACAATAACTGACAGAATTGTGGTAATTCCCCTTCCTTTTTAACTTTTGAAGGGAGTTTTAATTCTTACCATAACTTTTTCTCCAACAGAAGTCTTTTTATACAACCTGCTTTCCTCTTGCTACATTTCCCCTTTAGATTTATCCACTGTTCCTTCAAATTTATTTTGAACAGTAATCTCTTTATCTTTTAATCTCACATACCCATTGTCTCATCATCTCACCCGCTTCCTTATTATTACTACCCTCTAATTCCTCCTCATATATTCTTCTCCCCTCCTCCTTTTATTTGATCAGTTTCTTCCCCCTTACTACAGTCTAACCAAAACTGTCATTGTGTTTTCATTTCCTGCGGTTCATCTTACAATACTACATAGCATGCACTTTTCACCATACTGCTGGCACTGTCTTTTATCACATTCATTAATTAAATGATCTTTATCCCCATAAACATACCAGGCTTTTGGCTGCTTCCAGTATTTCAATACACCCCGACAGCCTAGAATAGACAATATTAGAAAAATGCAAAACTTTTGCTATTACCAACTTTCAAAATAAGTTCACAGTCCTATCCCCTATTCCAAATATTTCTATCATATTTTGTCTTTTGAATATTTTTCATGTCTTTGCACATTTCTTGTGGGAAAAAAACTTTCAACGTCTTGTTCTATTACCTTATCAGATCAAAACTGAATATATATGTTATATATTATCCACTGATTATTTTATTAATAATTAAGAACACTTAACAACAGAATCATTTAGAGTAAAAAAATAAACTAATATAAAAATAATAAACTTTAATAATTCATCTAGCACCTTGGCTGTAATGGTCTTTTAAGGAAATGTCATACTTCAACATCCACAGTTACATATAAAAAGACACTATAATTCAATTCCAAAATCTCACCCACAAGCAAACTAAAACACAAGAGCGATTCAAACAAACATATTCATGTTACTACTGCTCTAAAATTTATATCCTTATGGGATTACAGTATTATTTTGTAAAACAAACAAAAAAAGAAACTTCTTACATCTCATTATACTTTTTGTACTACCATCTAGTCTGCCTACATTTAAATATTTATAAAAAACAGGTTTAATACTCAAATAATCACCTCCATAATGTTCATTAAAATGCTGTGCAAAAGGATCTCTAAATTTATCTTTTTAATATTCCTACGGTGTTCTTTAGGTCTATCTGAATTGTTTCTTTTGGTTTCTACAAAATAAAACTTTTTTCCAAGGGCACTGTATAACACACTACATTCATGCCATCACAAAAATTAGTGTTACATCATTTTACTATGTGTGCATGAGTCCTAATGTTTCCACTATCATCCATCAAACTACAAATGCTACAATGTCCACATTTATGGATGTCTTTTCCTATCACATTTCTATGTATTTTAAAATCAGGGCTAATATAACTATGAACTGTCATATTTTTAATACTTCCCCCCTTGAAAATGAGACTTTAAATCCACGAGGAACAACTTCCTTACTATTAATATCCTTACTAACCAAGTGTCAATTATTTTAATACTTGCATTTAAATTTTACTGCATGTATTACATTTAGTCATCAAATGAACATCTTCTTTCTTCTTACTAGGCTTACTATTTCTAATAGCTATCAACAAATTTACCAAAAATGAACTCCCTTTTGTTCGTTGCACATGCTTTAAAATACATCCATTCAATATAAATTCTGTTGTATCCTCTACTTAAAACAAGGTAATTAAAAATGTAGCCTCTTAAAAAATTACCCATTCACTACCATTTCATCATGCGCATATGGTATGGATGTTATAAGACTTTCTGGTTGATTACTTTTACCATGTAGAAAAGTTTTTGCATTGGATTCCTTTCTATATATTTTTGTAAGTACTGCATTAGCCTCTCTACTCACATTGGTCAGATACAAAAAAATTAATAACTTTAAAATCAAAATTAAATTTAAACTTTAAACCAAATCTATTTTCCAGCAAACTTTCAAATGATTTTAAATTCATATATACTGCCCTAACACATTAATAGTAAATCATCAATGTATGCTAAATATTTCACCACATAAATAAAATAATCTGTGGTGTGTATGTGTATATATATATATATATATATATATATATATATATATATATATATATACATATATACAGCAAACACATAGTTATGCTTGCATAAGATGGGGCAGAATGTGATCCTATTACAGCACCTTGTTTCATTTTATAGATTTGATTATCAAAAATAAAAAAAAAATATTAATTAAACTAAACCAAATTAACTAACAAATAAAAGAGGAAGTAGGATTCAAACCTAAAAAAATAGTCCATAACCTCCATAATATGAATATTCATATACAATGAAACTGCATCAACCGTGTCCTAGAGATAATTCTACTATCACCTAACATTCTCCAATTTATCCAAAACAGCTTGGGTGTCTTACATATGATTCTAATCTCTTGACATACTTTGAAAGAAAAACATTAATGCACCTATATTTTTTTCTAAAAACCGTTGGCACCCAGTAATTTTTGGTCTCCCAGGAGGATTCATTAAATTCTTATATATTTTTGGCAGGCAATAAAAGTTGGGTTACATTATTTCTAACTCAATAAACTTCTTATAAATATTCCTTTCTAAAAATGTTGTCTTAACCTCTTTTCTAAGAGTTTATTAAATTCAATCATTGCCTTATTATATTCATACCTTGAACTTATTTCATAAACATAATTTTGTAAATACACCATACACATTTTAAGTATTGCTTAAATATTGTATCTTTTACTCTGAATGATTATGTCACTGTTAGCTATATACATTTTTATATGTTTGCAATCTCTGCCTTGCAAAAATTAATTCTACAGATATCCATGTATATATATATATATCTATATATATATATATATATATATATATATATATATATATATATATATATATATATATCTATATATCTATATATATATATATATATATATATATATATATATATATAGGTTTACTACCAAAATCTCAACGTTGACAAAAAAAATGTATTTAACATCGAAAGTCAACATAGAGAAGTAGGTGAAAATTTTGAATCTGATGAATTAATTCAACAGATTCGACATTTTTGTTGAATATCACAAGTGAAGTCCATATGGGAGCAAAGGCAAGTGTAACTCCTACACCACAATTCACATTTTTGGAGGGGGGCAAGCCATCATACACCCCCCCCCCACAAACTATATATTCCAACTCCGAGATCGCACTACACTGAGGAAAGAGATACATTTCCCAATCTGCACTGTACCGCTACAGCTAGTCATAACATGGAGTACATATCAGCAAATGCACAATTGCCTATGTATTCTCACTCTCATAACGTTCAGAAACACGGAAACCATCCAACTGTTGTTTGGCATCCTCGTGTTCACCGAACCTACATTCTAAATTTTGATAGTACACCAATACACCATAAATATATATATATATATATATATATATATATATATATATATATATGTAGATCTACTTCAGTAGATCGAACATATTACAAGTTCGAAGCAAGTATGGCTGAGATCGTATGTTCGAACTTGTAATAGTTTGAACACTGAAGGAAAAAAAAGAAAAAAAAACAAAATTAAACTGCTGAAGGAGTGGTGCTACGCCCCCCTGCACCCCCCACATGGGTGGCTTCACCCCCCCCTTACTTAAATATACCAACTCAGAGATCGCACTACATTGCGTAAATGGGAAATCTTCCTATTCCACTCTGTACGCAGATCCCCATTCAGTCTGTTTGGAGTTTTAAATGTCCAAAGTTATGGTCTCGGCCATATCACCTTCGAAAATTTAAAAGTTTGATCTACCGAAGGGGACCTATAGATATATATATATATGTATATATATATATATATATATATATATATATATATATATATATACATATATACACACACACACACACACACACACACACACACACACACACAGACACACACACACACATGCAGACATACATATCAAAATATCAAAACAGTTTTGTAACAGATTCACAGTCTCAAATGTCATATCAAAAATGTCTCTTTTCCCAAATGAATGAAAAATCTCACAGCAGTTGCTTTAAAATCCTACTGGGACAATCATCCTATCCCCCACAAAATGTTTAGTACCTTGTTTTGCTTTTTATCCTCAACATAAGGACTTGTGTTTTCCTTACCTGCTTTGACATGTGAATCCCCTACATATGCCTTTGCTTTGTTTATTAATTGCACATAATTGTCTTTCTCCTGCTGCCTTCCATTGCTGCCTTCCATTATCCTGCTCTACCTGGTAATTATTCTCCAAAATAAAAGTCTATCTGCAGCTCACCCTATTGGCCTGAATCCTCCCTTAGATCATCTTTCTGTAAAAGTTCCAACAATCTATGACTATCTAACCTCTCTGGCTAAATTTCAGTCACGTGAACTTCATCCACTGCTCTTCCTTCTGTACATCAACATCATAAGTTTCTAATAGACTGTCATCACTACGAGGCACATCCTACTACTTCACTGTGTTTTTATCTACATTTACTATGTCATCATCATCATCCATATTTTGCATGACATTCAGAGTCTGCCACTCACTGTCAGTGAGGGTCTCAGTAAATCCATCTTGTGTTCCCTCCCAGCAGCCTCTGTGCCAGAAATGTGAACATACCTCTCATAAGTAGCTCCCCTAGTGCACTGGCCAAACTTCCCATAGTATGAATACCACTTAGGATCTCTCCTGAAAAGAGGACACTGGCCTGATGGGTCTAGTCCAGTCAACAAAGCATAAATAAATAAAATATTCTCATAACCCTTGGATAAAGACAAATAATTGGCAGTGGAATACAATTCAAAGTCTAAACCTTTACTAACTGGATCACACAACTCAATAGAATGAATCAAAAATGATTTTTCCTGTTGTAAACCCATTGCAAGATAAATCGAGTAATGGTGAATATGGATGACACTGAATAAGAAAAATGGTAATACACGTCTGAAAACATTTTTCAGTCACATTAACATGGTTAACACACCTAAAGTTTAACAAATGAGTGTTATTCACAGATATATAAAAAATTCCAGAATATTTCCATGTGGGAAATACTTATGAATGATTCAAAGATAGATTAAACAGGAAGATAAAAAGGTAGAGTCTTTTATACGGCTAATAAATGTATCAGGCCAGCTGTACTGACCAGAATTACAGTTATTCCTAACCTTATTCAGTGAGCTAACAACATTAGTTTTGTAAAAAAACAATTACAGTAATTGCACAAGTAACTTGTGAGTAACTTTGATTAAATGTTGACTAACTATAATAAACAACATAATTGCAGGTACAATTTTAATGGGCTTTTTTTTTGCAGTACACATTTATTTTTTGCAATTTTGACACATTTTCAAAAACAACTCAAAACACAAAAAAATGTAAAACAATGTTGTTTTGTTTTTTCAAAAAACAGCTGGTTTTACTAGTTGCTTTTGAGTTTTTTTAACTTTAATTTTAATTTTTTTTTTAATTTTAATTTTATTTTTATTTTTATTTTTATTTCCATTCTTATTTTGGATGGCTTATAAGCATTTTTAAACACCTTGCTTTTCACTAGACCCTGGTTTTCATAATACATTAATGGGAAAAAAAGTAGTTTTTTTTTAACTTAAACTATGTATATATTATTCAGTTAATGAATTATAAAAAAAAGCCCATTTTGAGGTTTCACTGTTTGTTAACTCTCTGATGAAGTCAGGTATTTTTTTGTAAAAAAGTAAATAGATATGATTTGTGACTTAGTTATTTTTTAAAAATAACATGCATCTTATTTTTTTTGGAGAGGGTTTCCGTTTCTAAGTGTTTTAGCTGCTGGTTCTTTTTTTCGTTGGTTTCGTGAGAAAATACAAAGAGACATTTGAAATATTTGAATAAGACTAAAATTGGAGTAAAATAATTATAACGTACCAATGTATTTTGAGCATCTGATCTATAACAGTTATTAATTAATTAAATTGTTTGATTTTTAGCTAAGTCCTAAGGTTAACATAAATCAATTTGTTTGAAATCCTCCTGAAGTTTATAATGCAGTCCTGGCTCAAAATTACTCTTAACTTGTCTAATAACAATTTTAGAGGTCTTGTTTAACTAAGATTTATTAAAAGTAGATGAAGTACACTTAAACACAAGGAACTTGTGCTTTTTCTGCTACAAAGGAATTTTCCAAGTATAGAATTCTATGATGACATTTTTTGATGCATTATTTGAGTAATATTTAATGATTAGTGGGGCTAATACATCAATACATCATATGCATTACAGAATGTTTCAGCAATAAGAACTGCTTTCGTATGAAATACTAATTTCAGTTTATAGAACATATATCAGAAGTAACATATGACTAATTATCATATTTATAATCATGGAAATTAAAAGACAGTTGAAGTAAATTTAAAACAAATGAGAGCTTCAACAAGACTCTGTGATATTTAGAATAGCTCAAATATGGCATTACTTATTTATTTTTATTCAGCCTATGTCAAAAGTATTCATTCCTCTACTTGGTTCACTAACTGAATAAAAAATATGGCAGAGAATGTGTTGAAAAAAACATTAATGATAACTACAACTGGATACATTTTTTGCAGTCTGTGGATAGTTATGAATGCCCATAATAAAAGTAGGGCTAACTGTTTTAAGATTGTCAAGGTAATCTAAAAGCTGAAAATGCTGTTCAGTATTTAGACTAAACAATTTATAGAAAGAAGCCTTAATCCCTGAATGAAGCTTCAAACCTACAAAAGTATCTTAAAGTTAATAATTACTTTTATTTATTTATTATTATTTATTTTAACATTTGTTTACTGAGAGAGTCTGACTGGGCAGGACTTGCCCGTTTTCAGCAGAAGCCCAAGGAGAAAAGCTCCATGTATATAATCACAATACAAAATTATTCAAGATATTCAATACAATGATATTCAATAAAACTGTAATACAAAAAAATATTTCAAGCATACAGTACAAATATATTCAACATTGTCATAGCACCGAACATTAATATAATACCTGGAAAGTAGAATGCAAGTGGTTATTGTGAGATAGTGGTACACACAAGTGTCATGCCTGGTGAAAGTGTAACATTTTATCATAGAACAGACCAGTTATGGCTAAGTTATGAGATAGGTCTAGGTATTTACCAATTTAGTTAGTCTGGCTCTTGACAGCTGCATAACCATGAATTGGTTAGATAGGACTTTAGCTGATTTTTGAAATTAGATTTGTTGTCTTGCATTCTCATTTCAAGAGGGAGGGAGTTCCACATTTTGGCAACTGCACAGAGTCTCCTGATGTACATTTGCTTTTAGGTATTTCTACAAGTGCTTTGACTGTGGATCTTAGTTGGCAGTTGTTTTTGTAGGGTTTGAGATGGCCAGTCAGAGCTGGGTTTTGTTGCCATGGTAGAATATTTGGTGTGCCATAATAAGTTGGTTAAAGTTTAGTAAACTGGGTAATACTAGCCAACCTAGTTGTTTAATGGCTTGACAGTGATGGGATCTATAGGAAGAGTTGATAGCAAATTTTGCAATTTTGTTATAGCAGGTGGTTAATCTGCATAAATTGCCTTTGTTTAGGTTGGTTAGAACATATGATGAATATAATAATATGGAGAGTAAGTGAGTCCTAGCTATAATGGCTTTGCTGTCTGTGGTTCATAGGTAGGTACTAGGCTAATGGCCCAAGGGCCTATGTAAGCTTAGCCAACAAGGTTCCCTGGCTTACGCCACCCAAGAAAGTTATTTTCCTGTGGCCCTGTTGAGCAGAGCCACTGAAGTGATCCCTGGGGTGTATTTCCTATTTCCCATCCACTCATCAAAATTTTTCTTGAAGAGTGCTAACGAGGAACTTTGCTTGACATAGATGGGTAGCATGGGAAGTCTCTGGGACAGGAATCTATGCCTCTAGCATGTCCTGTTTACTGTGGTGACAAGGTTTAGGTCCCTAGAGTGTGTAGCTCAGAGGGATTAGGATTTCTTTAGGTGTAGCATGTCCAACAGCTCTAGGTTTGACATAGCTTTATATGTTAGGCAGAGATCACCTCGGAGTAGACGATATGCTACGGAGTAAAGCTGGAATTTTTTGAAGGGGTCAGTGTAGGTTATCTGTTTGAGGCCAGTAATTCTCTTTGTGAGGTACTTCTGTGGCCTTTCCAGCTGCTGCAGATATATTGTGAGGTACATTCCAAAAGGGGCATTGTTGGTCAGGTAGTTTTTGCAATGATAAAGGGTGCCAAGTTTTTATGAACTTTAGTTAAGGTTTGGGCTATATGTTTATCGAATTTGAACTGAAACTAACTTAAAAAGTTAAAGAAAAGTTAAAGACAACCACCAGCTTTTGCATTTTTAACTAACTGGTCAAAAGAGCAGTCAGGGTCACAGAGTGAGATTTGCATTTTGTACTTTCAGCCTTAAAGTGTTGCTTCAAACCTACCTCACATAAAAAAACCAAAAAACCAAAAAAAAAAAACAAAACAAAAAAACAATACCCCCCGCAAAAAATCAACAAAAAAAAACAAACAAAAAACACACAGACATCTCTCCAAATGCTGCTTCATGCATAATGAAGAAATTATGCCGTATCCCATTGTGACAGGCTGTTTTTCTCTTATCAGAAAAAAAATCTGGTTCTAGAAACACCAAGAAACATTAATTAAAAATATAAAAATGGTAAAATTATAACAAAATCTTACAATAAACATTTCTCTTAGTTTTCTGAACCAGATCATGTTTTTGCTTTTGGCAACTTTGTTGTGGTTCAGTATTTATTGTTTTGAGCTACATTGCTATTGGAGTTTTTTTTTTTCAATTTCATGAGCCTTTTGTTCAATGCTTTAGTTTAAACAGTTGCAGACATCTTTTGGCCTCTGTGAGGCATATTGTTTTAGAAAGATGCTCAGAAAAATGCACTCCTCTGACTACTCTGAATATGCCAAGCTACTTCATAAATGATTGCCTTCAGCAACTCAGGATTCAATTCTCACGATAACATCAATTAATAGAGGCCATCTGTGGATGAAAGTGAATTAACCCTGCTGCTGTTTGAGCACTGCTAAACACTCACTGATCTGTAGTAGCAGGGTGTTATAGGTTCATAGGTAGGTACTAGGCTATTGGCCCTAGGGCCTATATAAGCCTAGCCAAAAAATGTACCCTGGCTTTCGCCACCTGTGCCCCTGTCGAGCAGAGCCACAGAAGAGATTCCTGGGGTGAATTTCCCATTTCCCATCCAATCATCAAGATTTTTCTTGAAGAGTGCTAATGAGGAGCTCTGTTTGACATAGATAGGTAGCCTGTTCCAGAGTATGGAAAGTCTCTGGGACAGGAATCTTTCCCTCCAGCATGTTCTGTTTATTGTGGTGACAAGATTTAGGTCCCTAGAGCGTGTAGCTTGGAGGGATTTGGATTTCTTTAAGTGGAGCATGTCCAAAAGCTCTGGGTTTGACATAGCTTTGTATGTTAGGCAGAGAACACCCCTGAGCAGACGATATGCGATGGAATAAAGCTGTAGTTTTTTGAGAAAGTCTGCGTAGGGCATCTGTTTGAGGCCAGTAATCCTCTTTGTGAGGTATTTCTGTGGTCTGTCCAGTTGTTGTAGATGTCTTGTGAGGTACATACCAAAAGGGGCGTTGAGAGGGGAATGATGACCTCTTTTTTTCTGGATGAAAATCATTTTGTGATGAGATGAGCCATGTAGAAGGATTTCCTGACCACTGTGGCGATGTGATTATCAAAGGAGAGACTACTGTCCACCTGTGTCCCAAGGTCTCATATCACATTTTCGACATTAAGTAGACTACCAGCTATGTGGTAGTTCATGGGTACAGAGTTTTTACCAAAGGGGATGACAATACACTTTTTGGCATTGAGCTTCAGGCCATGGCTTTGACACCAGGTATCTGTTACACAATGTTTTGTATGTGCTGAAATCACTTTAAAGTTATCAGTGTTATGGTTTATGCTTGTGTGTGTGTGTGTGTGTGTGTGTGTGTGTGTGTGTGGGGGGGTTGCAGTCAATTTACGAGTAATAAGCTAGCCATATTCTGTCATTATCCATCACAGTGAAATATTAGCATTGCACACAATAAATATCTATCTTTTGTTGTCTGGGCAGCTGTGTGTGGAAACAACTAATACCTGATACCATGGTGTAATACAGAGCATTACTATTTCAAAGCCCTTGAATCCCTGGTTAATTGTTAGACTGCAGCTCCTTCTTTGTGGAGTCCACAAATCTTCCTGTCCCTGTGTGTGTCTGTCCAGTTGCACCAATTTCCTCCAACACCCCAAAGACATGCTGTAACCATAATTCTTTATGTTTGCTTGCAGATAAGAATACAGTGTATGTGAGTGAGGGTGTGTGTGTGCGTGTGCGTGTGTGTGTGTGTGTGTGTGAGTGTGTTTGTGTGTGCGTGCGTGTGCGTGTGTGTGTGTGTGTGTGTGTACATGTGCACTTCTGTGTATGTGTGTGTGTGTGTGTGTGTGTGTGTGTGTGTATACATGTGTGCTTCTGTGTGTTTGTGTATTTAGGGGTATATTTGGCTTGTCAGTGACAGTATGTGCTTGCATACAAGAAAAATGAGTGCATCTTATGATAGAACTGGCTTGCCAGAGCAGAGTCAGTATACGTGTGTGTGTGTGTGTGTGTGTGTGTGTGTGTGTGTGTGTGTGTGTGTGTGTGTGTGTGTGTGTGTGTGAGTGTGTGTGTGTGTGTGTGTGTGTGTGTGTGTGTGTGTGTGTGTGTGTGTGTGTAAATAATATCAATGATTTTTATCTCTGGAGATGCACAACACCAGTCAGCATCCTGACAGCATTAAACAAACAAAAAAGAACAGTTAACAGACACTGTCTTTCAAAAATAAAGCATAAAATACATCACAGAATACCGAGACCCTCCGAGCTTCTGAGGGCTTCTGCCCAGGGATCTTCCTAGTCTAAAACTGACCCTACTCAGACGTGTGCACAGAAGGTCACTGTAGTTTGTGTGGGGGCTAGAAACAGTGTGGTCATCATTTCTCAACCTTTCCTCACAATCAAACCTCAGATGTCTACACTGTTGGCTATCTTTTGGGCGTAGGCATAAGGGGACATGCTGTCTTCAGTTCCCACACAAGTCATGTCTAACATCAACAAGTTGAACTATGTTACTTTGTTCTCTTTGTTCTTTCACTTTCATCCCACTCTGACATAGAAGAGGTATGCAGAAAATGGCTGTTTTTTAAGGGGGGGGTACGGATGAGGACGCAAGCTGATTACAATATATGACTGCAAGTGTTTGCTCCCTTACTTTCATTACAAACTATCACCAGAGGAACACCAAGAATGAGAATCTTTTATTTATTTTTGGTAGGGAGACAGGTACAATTCTCAAACATGCTTTACACATCCTTGCAAGCATTTGTCTTCCCAGTTTATTGGGAACAGCTTTTTTTCAAATTTCAACAGCATATATATTGGAGACAACTTACTTCTTTCTAAAAAAAAAAACAAAAAAAACAAAACAAAAAAACAACAACAACAAAAAACAAAACAAAACAAAAAAAAGCACCAAATTTCTTTTCTTGGTCATGATTTTTGTTTAGATCATCATGACATAAAAAGGTTGGAAAAAACTCTTAAAATATACACCAGAGCATCTAGAACCCCATGTTTTTGTACAATAAAATGTGAGAAAACAAAAAAGTTATTTAGAGTACAGGCACGGAGTGTACAGCAACAGGGAATGGTGGACAGTGGAGGGGAGTTAAGTTTAAGATTCCTTTACCGAGGACTCCATTTCACCTAAAGCTAGCCCTGTGAATGCAAGGATAAAGTAATCTGAGGAAGGGTAATAAAGTCATTTAGCTCCAAGTAGAGAGAGGACACGTTTATCCTAGGCAGTGCAGATTTGCATACTGTTCATTGCTGCCAGAAAGGATGAATTGGTTTAAGAAAGTAAATCAATAACCAACATTATGCTATCATCTTTGGCAAACTGCTTGTATTAGTACTGTCAACAGTAATGCCTTTATTAATTACAAATGGTTTAGCATTACCACCAATGGTTCTTAAGTTTCTTTTTCCCATTTTTCTAAAGATCCTAACTATGACTTCTTGTTAGATTTAATTCTGTTATTACTACCTGAATTTAAAACATGCTGTCAGATGATTCTGAATCAACAGTAAGGTATCATTCCATGTAAATGATACCAATTAATGTAGATATACTATTGCCTCCCTTAGCTACATAATGACTATTATTATAAAACTGTAAAACAACTTCAGATACAAAAATGGCTTCCCTGCCAAGGGTAAAATAAGGCAGTCTATTGATTCATAGACAACATATAACTATGATAGTCTAGGTGGTAACATCATAACACAGCGGTTGAATTTGTCTTCCTAAATTGTATTAATGCTGTGAATCCATCTTTTATTTGCCTCAGGCAGAAAGATCCTTTTGTTTGTGTATGAGACAGTAACTCCAGTGAGACAATGGTTCCTCTTCAGTTAGAGAATTTACACAGAACATGGTAAATTTATCAATTTCACAAATCACAATAACACTAAGAAAAAATTATGCAAAAAGATGGACAACAGAGCTTATGACAAGGCATGTTATTGGAAAATGGCTCTCCATATCCTGGGCTGAATTTCTGCTGTTTAGGTGTTCAAGAATTAAAGCTCAGATCTATTACTGCAATAAAAAAAAATCAGAAAACGGCTATTATGTTATTTTTATTCATACATAAAATCCTGCTAGTTTCCTCAATCTAGCCTGAAAGATCATAACTTGACTTTCAAATGCTAATCCCTTTTTCTTTATGTCTAAACTGTGATTTCACAGTAGAATTATTACAATGAAAGGAGACACCATGCTAAATGTGATTCTTTGGCCAGTGTTCTGTCTGAAGTAATAATGTCACAGGCAGAAACAATTCTAAAATGAAAATCAGCCATCTACATATTAACAAAAAAGGGAAAAGGTACATATCCTATATCTTACTCAAGTAAAATTCACCATATATACATCCTCTGTGAGGTTTAGCGTCTGTTCAGCTGCTACATTATTCTATGGTGCTGTGACTTTTCTATTCCTCATCAAGCTTAATAACCTATTTATTACTTATTTATTTTACATTTGTTGACCGGGAAAGTCCGACTGGATATATGTCCATTTTCAGCGGAGGCCCAGGGAGAAAAGCTCCATCAATACATACAGAAATTACAATTAAATTGTTTGACTTAGCTTATTAACAATGATAGAAAATAATATACAATCAACAGCACAGTTCATAAGTAAGGTGCAATTGAACAGTAGCCTTGGATTACAAACAACTAGACGAAAGATAACATACACAGTTTGGGTTGGTACAAATAGTGCAATGAACTAAATAATATGAAACAGAAGTGGAGGGGCAAGAAAGGGTGGGGTCAAGGGTAAAGTTATGTAGGATTAGAGAGTTTTTGGGGCCTGTAGAGAGATGTTGGCAGGTAATTGGTTTCGGAACAGTGAAGCAGAGAAGTCAGTCTGGTTTAGAGCAAGGACATAGTCAATGTGTGGTAAGATACTCTGAGTCTCCTTTTGAATTTGGTAGTTAGGGATCTGAGGTTAGGTCATCAGGGAGTGAGCTCCAAATTCTACCCACATAGAAAAAAGTGAGTCCCCAGCTGAGTTGTCAGATTTGACTGTTTGAATAAGGAGTTTGTTGGATGAACGCAGTGACCTGAGATTATTGTGTGAATTAATAATGTTTTTTAGTCCAAGAGTTTTGTCAGGTTGATTGAAGACTTTGTAAGTGACTATTAGCTGGTTAGAAGTAAATTGGGGAATTCTACCCACCCTAGGTCAATAAGGTTGAGGCAGTGATGAGTACGATATGCCGACCCAGTAGCGAATCTGGCAATGTGGTCATAGCAGCTTGAAAGTTTGCACAGATTAGATTTATTTAGGTGGGTTAGAATGGGAGAGGCATATAGAAGGGTAGAGACGTGAGTACGGGTGATGGCACACCTTGCTAATGGGGTTAGGAATTGTTTACTTTTGTACAGATATCCAAGTTTTTTATTAATGTTTTTGACAGTTTGGTTGACTTGCATATCATATTTGAGCTGGTTATCTACTACTACTCCTAGGAGTTTTGTATGGGTATTGGGGGAAATAATGGTGCCACTATTGGATTTTATAGTAAAGGAGAGTTGAGTGGATCTATGGGTTGGGGAGAAGAGTAATAGCTTGGTTTTGTTGGGATTCAGTATTAAGTGATGATTAGAGAGCCGATTTTCTACTGAACTGAATGTTTTCTGGGTTAAGGTAGTCAAGTCATGTGAGGACGAGGCTGAGCAGATCACAGTAGAGTCATCAGCATATTGGATACATGTTGCTTCTGGAATGATGGTGCAGAGATCATTAATAAAGATACAGAATAGAAGGGGCCCTAAAATAGAGCCCTGGGGAACACCTAAGGTGACAGGTAGTAGAGTGGATAGTTTGTTCTGCCACAGGACGGCATGATGCCTACCACTGAGGTAGGAGCTGAACCACTGAAGAGCTTGGTTATCCAATGAAATGGTTTTCAGAGTATGTATGAGTAGCTGGTGATTAACCGTATCAAATGCTTTTGACAGGTTGAGAAAGAGGGCGAGGATAAATTATTATTATTTCTGTTGAGGTTTATGGTGTTAGAGAAAGAGAGGAGAGCAGAGGTGGTACTGTGAAATGGCCTAAAGCCATGTTGAGAGTTAGCCAGTAGATTGTTCTAGATAAGATTGTGCAAAAGTTGTTTATGGATGCACTTCTCCATTATTTTGGCCAGAGGGGAAAGAATGGCAATTGGTCTGTAATTAGTTAGTTCAGTGGAGCTGCCCCCATTATGGAGTGGGATAACATGGGATGTTGTCCAGATAAATGGGATGGAGTTAATCAATATGGAGACTGGGTATGCAATAGCATCTGCTTCTTTTTGTAGGTATTCTGCATGGAGGTGGTCAGTGGCTAGACTGGTGAGTTTTAATTTGTTAAGGGATCTGACAAGAGAAGTGGGTACTGGTTGGAAGCTAAAGGAGTGATGATTAAAAGGTGAAGCTGGATGGGAGTTACAGCAAATGGGAGTTAATTGGTGGTTAGTATTTTTATTTATCTAATAGAATGGATTTTTTGAGTCATTCCTAAGCTGACAATATTTCTGTCGGTCTAGAGAAGATGTAGTTGTACGCCAGGTGGTCCAGGCTGTGTTTCTAAGTTTAATTTTTGTTCTGGTATTTTTGGTAAGCTATGGTACAATTTTTGTTTTTATTCTAATAGTACGAGAAGGGGCATGGGAGTTAAGGATGGTAAGGAATTTGGAGTTAAAGTATACAAAACATCCTCAAGTGGCAGTTGTTTTAGGATTGCCCAGTGGCATGTTTTAGTTCATTTTGGAAGTTGGTAAGGTTGAAGTTCTTATTGTTTCTAGTCAATCTGTAAGTGGGCTGGAGGGGGCTGTCAGCTTTGTGCTTAATAATGAAGGTTGGAGAGTGATCACTTATCTCATCTGGGAGAGTACCGGACTTACACATATGGGAATGACTACTGATAAGTATCCAGTCAAGGATACTTTCTTTGTTGGCTGGTTTACTAATTCTTGTGGGAGAGGTTATTATTTGTGTGAATCCATATAGATTTATGTGGGTAGTTGGAGTAACTGTGGAGCAGGTAGTCTAATCTATATTAAAGTCCCCTAGAATGATAGATTCTTGAGGATAGGTGTTGGATAACCAGTGGAGTATATCTTCTAGGGTGTTTGTATTACTGCCTGGTGGAATATAGATACAAACTATGTTTATGCTTTTGCTATTAATGTGTAATTTGATAAGGATTTCAGCATTATTAAATAGGGGTGGTTGTAGAGAGTCTTTGGTAACATTTAATGCATTTTTATAAAGTATGGATACCCCTCCTCCCTTCCTAGTAGTCTGGTCTAATCTAAGTATATTGTACCCTTGTGGAAGTATCTCATTATCCTTGGTAGTTGGTTTTAGCCAAGTTTCTGTGAGTCTGGTAACTTATATTACATGTTTTCACAAGTCTGGCTACGCATAGTTTCACATATTTTTTCTCCCCTGTTCTTCCTGGCTAGTGAGCCACTGCCACACCTGCTGTTTATTACTTGCCCCTCCCTTTACATGGTGACATCACAGTGTTGGTGCAGCTATCATTGAGACAGCCATTAGAGTTTTACTTTTAAGCCTTACCATTCCATTCACAAGGTTAAAGCCCACAGAGTGGGCATGCAGTGTGACAGTGTAAGTATGTTTCATCTATTCCTCAAGTTCTGTTACCTCCAGAGGTTCTGTCCTCCTTGTAGACAGATAAGTACATTTTGCAGGTGATCATAAATGCAGTATGTATCCCAGGAGACATACCCCCAACCCTAACCCCCAGGAGAGATAAGCAGACTCCATCTCATCACTGCTCTTCCCCAGCTAGCTGCCCACTGGCCACTAACTGAAACCAATTGTCACAAATAACTCAATACATATCCCAAGATGGACTGTGAATTCAGGCAACATCCTAACATTCCATGATGAACACTTTCTTTCATCGAGGTTGTAGGACTTCAGCAGAGAGATACCTAGAAGAAATACAGCATTATGGAAGTGGTGACTTAATGTGCACTTACAAATCATGGCTCAAAGCTATGTGAAGCACACAGATACTATCCAGAGTACTTGTGGAAGCTTCTGGAAATACTACCTTGTGGGGAGAAGTAGATGTAGCAACCCCAAAAAAAATGTATTATGGTAAGTGTAAGCTGACAGAGGATTGATGTATATGCCCCTTATGTGATGGGAAGATCAGTCTGTGGGAAAGTAAAAAGATATATCCTTGGGAGTGAAAGCTACAGTCATGTCCTCTCTGCACTGATTTTGAGTTAAATGTGCAGTTAGTATCACTGACATTACCAACCACAGTATGTAAGGTTATTCGTATTACAATATTATTATCATTGACAATAAGGCACAAGTTTTATTCATTTTATATACAGCTGTATGTAGTGTTTATTTTTGCTATAACCAGGTGTTAATTACTAAATGTATTATATAATTTGCTTCTCAGGCTGTGTAACCTCTATGTGAAGAAATATAGCACACGTCACAGTAGTGCATGTGTACTTGTATGAAGTCTGACGAGCTTGCACAACAGATATAAAAGCTGAATAAAAGCTTAATGGTTGCAGCAGTGTCTTCCTCTAGCTCCAAATATTTATTTTATTATAATATGAATGCAATTTATTTGGGCAAAGCAGAACAGACATATTGAAGTGAATGAAAGTACAGAACAATTTGTGTAAGCTTCAGCAACAGTTAATGAAACTATTGGGAATAAAATGGTGACGCTATTCTTGATTACTGCAGGAAGACTCTGAAGGAGTGAAGAGGACCATAGCAACCACCAGACAGGAAAGGGAATCTGAGGGTGCACATAATGAATGATGAAACTGTGTCAGGTAATTAGGAAACAACAGTAAGATCAGCTAGTGGTATTTCTGAAGTACAATGGGAAAGAATTATTATTAAAAAGTAGAAGCAATGGTTTTAAGTAAGGCTGAACTAACACAATACATATAGTTTTGGAGGCATCATATTGTAAAGGAAATGAGACTGTATCCACGGTGATGTTACAAACAGGGAGCAAGCATTCTTCCTTATTATACAACAATTATTACAAGCAGGCCTAAATATGCAGTATCCAAAATAAGGCAGGGGGTAGGAGCAAACAGCAGATGCACATATGTATGCAGGACCTAACTGTGCTTTGAAATGGCACCTCTACGGTATGATACTGGAACAAGATGGAACCAGGTGAAATGCAAAAATATAACATGCATGTTTACATTGTATTTCTCTTGTTATATGTTGCTATAATATTTTGTTATGCTCATTTACATATTGTTAGCAATGTACTACTTAAACTAAGTTTACTGCTTGTACTTTAATAATGTTCTTTTTGTTGTGGAGCTTTTCTCCCCAGGTCTCCGCTGAAAACGTTTTTTTTTTCAACCCAGTTGGACACTACCAGGTTAACAATTGTAAATAAATAAATCAATAACAATTATTGACAGGGAGAGCAGCAGAAGACTTATAAGTGACAGAGAAGTAGTAGCAGTGAAGGCAAAGACGACATTCGGAATTGTGTTCTGTGTACATAAGCAAATCTAGGGAGGTACGCAGAGGTTGTCAATGGACTTTCTTGGGGAGGGTACTATCTTTTGCCAGTAGACTTTTTGTGAGGAGTAGTACACAAAATAAAAGCAGACTATTTGGGACTGACAGCCCACATATGATACCACAGTGTTACTTGTCTATCTAGGCACACATTTTTTTCTGTCAGTTTTCTGTAATCTTCTTCTCCCAACCAAGTTTAGAAATAAGTCTTTATTTTCAGAATACATTCTACCACTGCCTTCTACCTCACTCAAATGAGCCTACACAATCACAAAGCTGCATACATTTTAATTCTGAAATACATATGACTTTCATTAACCTTTCACTGCTTTAGCAGTGCAAAACATCAGAATGTAATGTGTCACTGAGGCATCATCTTGAATGAGTCAGGTAGCAGAATAACACAGCTTGATATAATCATGCGGCTGAAGTGAATTACCCAAAGCCCATCAGATTCAGTGGTAGCAAATCCATTAGAGAACGTCTCATACCATCCCCCTGTCATTAGGCACAGCTGCTCCTGAGCACCTGCCAGTGCAAGGAAATAGCTCTGTGCTTCCTACAGCTGCATCAAATGTGCTTTTAGGTTCATTAATGACTACTGCATGGAAACATGCTGCTGTGTTAGGTGTGTGCACTGTTTCTTTTGTAGCTATTTTAGTTTACGGACTGAACCACCACATATGGATCTTTATAAAACCAAACGCTGAAAATGCTGCACAATATAAATATGCTGCCCCTTGTACGCTAGCATCATCATCAGCTTTGAATTTCTTACCATATGAAAGTGCACCACATAGCCTTCCAGTTCAGACTGATGTATGTGACACTATAAATTAAGCTATACAACTGCTGAGACTTTATATTACAGTAAAACTGAAATGAATAAACGTGGATGGCAGTAAAAGCTCTTATATATGTCTTTAATGTGAAATGGCTCACCTCTCCTATCCTTGGGATGTTTGTGTACTTTCAGGGGTGTTTTCCCAGGTTTTTCATCTTATTAATTCTGCTTCTTGAATATGTTTTAAATAGTGTGTGTGTGTGTGTATGTGTGTGTGTGTGTTACACACATACACCCACACATAATGTATATGTATGAATTACCAATTTTTCAAATCAAATAAAAAATGTATTCAATTTTAGCAGTCACATATGGTTAAGGAATTACTAGTGCACAAACAACAACAGCAATATTAATGAAGCTTTAAGCTAGACATGGAAACATTTCTGAAATTGCTATCAACAGTATAATCTGAATCATAATGAGGAAGAAGAAACATGCAGTTGAAGAAGGTACACTACAGTGGAGTGTACAAACTCCTTGTTACTTGTTACAAGCAACCCTGAGCTTGCTCAGGGCATATGGAGGCAGCACTACATCATCTCAGTGACTTGGCCTTTATCGTTGACAGGTAGGAATACGTTCATTTTTAATTGTTTTACACAAGCAAAAAAAGCAGATCTTCTATTCCATTGGCTGGCATACTGAATACTCAGTAACTAGAGGCCTAAGCTTGGAAATCCTGAACTACCATTCCTGTTTACTCTTTCTGAGGAATTGCACTCCTGAAGTTCATCTCTACCTGATTTTCCTGGTGCATAATAGCAGCTATTGCTTCTGTCCCTCCATTGGCTCATGACTCTGCAGGCAAATTACTGCTTAATAGGCCTGCATGGTGAGACTTTGACAATGTATGAAAAGGGTCTTGCATGCCTTTTTAACCCTTATTTATAATGCAGTGTGCAGTGTTTTTATGTCATACATCCATTCATACCCTGATACAGCTACCTCCACTTCCCCTTCAAACCAGTAGGATGAAAGTAGACCTCCAACTTCCACTGGAGAAAGATGTCCTGTACAGATGGGCCCACAGAACTCTACTATGAGATGGGAAAAACTCTCCCTGCCCTCTCTCGCGTAGCTCTCTGACTCTGTGAACCTGTTCCTGTACCTGATTCACTAGCAGCATGGTTGGAACCTGTTCCTGAGTTAACAGGCCAACACAGCACATGTCTGACGTGTGATGTCATATGGAACCCTGAGAAGTATGAGAAGAGCTAGTGGTGTTGACTGTTGAGTGGACAGCTCGTACTGTTGTTATTAGCTTGGAATACTTTTCAGGTGGTTGTACAGTGCACTTGTGGGCTCCACATGACATCATAAAGTAACAAAGAAATTGTGGTCCAGTTGGAGCTTAGTTCTCCTCATACAAAATGTCCAGAGAAGGAGTTACAGATCTGTAGCTACTATATCATGATTCCTCATGTACCACTAGCAGAAAATGAAATGTACACATCATATTTTACTACTGATACAACTCCTAAGATTAAACATAGAAATACTGCATATCTGCTAGTTAAAGTAATTACAGCACACAAATGAAATATTTCAAAAGACACACCTTATATATGAGTTCTGAAAATTCCTGCAGCTATGGTTATAGTTAATACACGATTAGGGTGGTTGTCAGGGAGACTTTCTCCTTTGCCCACACTTACTCATGTATACTAACCCTAACTCTACTCCAGCCAGTAAACCCCAACCATACAGATTAGGGTACTAAACACACTTTACCTAACAGTACCACTATTCAGACAAATTATGTCTGTGACTTAGTGGTCTGAAGTTTAAACCATCAGAAAAGGAAACTTTTCCTTTTTGATTGGTTTACTGGGATGACATAATAGATTTTTTTATGAAGATAAGTGAGATATATTTTTATATTTTATATTTATATTTTTTCGAATAAATATGTGTTCATGCGCAGTCATCTTGATTATACTGAAAGAGAAATAAAACTGGGTTTATATTCAAATTCAGTTAGATACCAGGCTATTAAGCGCTGACTTGATAAGGATAAGATCGTTCATAACAAAGAGTTAGCAGGTGTTGTATGATATAGAAGTACAGTGACACATCATTTCATTGAGAAATAATGGGAATCCTATCACGATGTACAGTGGTAATACTAGAGTTAAACACGGATGCTTGAAACAACATTTAGGGTGTTTTTGGACTAAACAGCTACACATCTGGTACATGGATGGGTGATTCTAAATTGTCCACAGGTGTGTACACTAATTAATATCTTAGTAAGTCTGTGGTCAACAATGGCTATTCGTTTTTTTACAGGACTAAAACAGTATCCACTACTGTGGGAAAGAAAGAAATAAGAAACCAAAGTACATAGAATAAACTGAAGCCACAAGGAACTGCCAGTGCCTGTAACAAATACAAAGTCCACGAAAGAATATGTAAGACAAAACCTTGATATAAAAATGTTTTTGTAAACTACAGTTTATGCTTTCATTCAGCACTGGAGCGTCACCATTTCTTGTAGCTTCAGTTCGTGCTGTGCACTTTCATTCCTTTTTTCCAATAGGAGCCAGAATTGACTCAACAGCATTAGGTGAATGCCTGTATAAGAAGGACTGCATACATTTGTTATTTAAAAAAATAACTATCTATGTCTATGAACATGCATGAACTTAGAATAGAAAGGTCAACATATGAATTCCTTGATGATTGCATCAGAGCTATGAGGTCATTAGGCCAGCTTCATTGAAACACTGAAACCCTTCTCACAGCTCCATAACTAGATACCAACTGATGTATGAATAAGTACGTGCATAACTGATGCAGACACTACTTACAAAATTAGTCCTTTTCACTAACAAGTCAGGGTAAGGTTATTGTCATTGTGCGCAATTAGAATGATCAAATGTGCCTGCGGAGAATGAATGCCTCTAATGCATTTCTGGAACATCTCAAAGATCAGAGCATGATTAGGATACACAATAACATTAGAGTCACCTTAACTGGGGTCTTTGGGTCAGCAAGGTGGAGGTTGAGTTCACCTGAGCACTGGGGCTACATTAAAGTACTCCTATAGTTGCTGACAACAGCGGGGAAGAGGAAAGGTACATTAAACGACTACAACTAGTTTATGTTTTACTGTGCCAGGGGTTATAGCAAGACATACAACATGCATTACACAGGGCTGTCTACCTAGAGATTTCAGGACAGAATTTGGATTGTACAGCTAAATTTTGTTTGGGTATCTGGAAGTTACTCTGTCATTTCCATTCTGACATTTCCAAGGCCATTCACTTTAAGTATTGAAATGCAACAGTATGCATTGCAGCAATCATCACTCGCAGAAACAAACATTGTACACCTCTCGCTCTGGTGTGACAATAGAATTATGACAGTCATCAGGTGCTAAGTACCACCAAGTATCTGACCTTTAACATATTTCTGAACTGTAGTGTCTCACCTCTTGTGTGGTATTGCTTCTGTTTTAAGTAAGCTGCACTCAAAGTTTGAATGGATCTAATTCAGAAGATGCAAAACACATAACATTCAGACATCAAGTGGCACTGCCACTGAGGATTTATAAACAAGTTTTATAGGAGCAGTGACCACTATCTCTTAAAATACAGGACAATTGGTATCAGAGGAAGTAATGACTCCTCCCGTCATATCACAAAGACAATAAGACCCTGTAGATAGTCTGTATGATGCCATCTAAAGGCCTAACTATCCTTGCAAGAATGAATGAATGAATGAATGAGATAGGCTAAGAGTATTTGCCAAAAGTGATGCCCTCAAAGATGTATTATGTTCAGTAGGATCTCAATCAATGGATACAGTATACTGAGCCAGTTCAGATTGCTTAAAACTCAAAACAAAGATAGGTGGTGGTACCCAGATATGGCATTGTTGATTACAATATGTGGAACAGGTCTGGATCAATTTAAACTCATGGCACAGGTAGATAGCACTGCCAAAATAGGGCATCCTTGATGCACACTGTGGGACAAACTGAATGCACAAAGTTACCAGATCTAAGTGAAGGACTTGCACATTAAAAAAAACAGAATAACCTAGTTAAGCAGGCTTCATAGTATGTCTATATTAGAAAACAGTCAATGAAATAGGGATCTACTGAAAGTATAAACCGTAGAGCACATGGGTGCAAATCAGGTCTCCTACAAAGCATCCTAAAAACAAAGAGTTCATGCAACATTTCTCTTAGCAGATTAGATGGTCATTAGAAAGTGCTTGACTGCTTTTTTTTTATAAAAATAGCAAAGAACGGAGTGTTTGTTTCACCTCACCCTTACCATCTGTAGGTAAACAAGGTCCTAGACTCGCAAAATGCAGCCATGCTATTAACACTGGTTTTATGTTCCCTGTCCATATGTTATCAGTCCCCAGGAAAAGACACCAGAAGTAATTTTTTTGATGCTGGACATCTTTCAATGTCATAAAGAAAATGTTCTCATGAAAATGATCCCTCTTTACGCCACAGAATCTTGCACTCAAATGTTCACTCTCTCATTCATTCATTTGCTCATTCATTCATTTTCTGACTATCCACTTGATACAACTCAGGGGTCTTGGGAACAGAGCCGATGCCAGCACTCAATTGGTTCAAGGCAGAGGAGCAAATCGTGGATAGTGTGCGACCCTGCTGCAGGGTGCATACGCTCAATGTTTCACAACTCGCACACACTGTCTGTCAGAAGTAATGACACTGTCGAATGATGTCTTTCAGGAGATAACATTTGAGTTACAAATAATGCTAGTTTACAAGAAGGTCAGACTCAGGATCAACATCAAATGGGCTACTGTACTTTACACTATAGATTCATGGGAGACCAAAATGGTCAAAAGGTAAACTAAGTGGTAGAACATGTGAAGTCAGTTCTGACAGGATTCAGTTCAAAATAAAGCCAAGCTTACATACATTGGAGTTAATCTTACATGGAATCTCACTCTGCAATACACTTGTTTTTACTCAGTGTTGGAATGCTGAGATATTGTTTTCTGATGATAAGCATGAGTGGACAATGGACATTCATCACAAAGGTAATGGCCATTTGCTCTGAAGATCTGAGGATGATCCTTGTGAAGGTCCAGTTCTGGGCAATGTTTTTTATTTATTTGTGTGATAGCTAGAAGGACTACACTAATGTCTGTTTTCAGCCCGGACTTGCTCAAAGGCTGTTTTCAGCCAAGAACTGAGCACAAGGGAGGTAAATCATAAATATAGTATATACAATAAAAGACAATACAGTATACACAATAAAGTGCCAAATGGGCAAGTAATGTGTTCCTTCTCTGATACCCTTTGTATCTTATTTATGGCTGTGGAAAACTACAGCCTATCTTGGCACTCACCAGGTATAAGCAAAGCTCTTTATTTTAAGTGAGAAACCCATAATTACGAGTCCCACAACTACAAACAATAAAGTCTAATTGTCAAACGATTACAGTAAATCACAAAACTCACTGAAATACCATTAAAACCCATAATTGTTATATGATCTGTTCCCATCCCAGCCCTGCTATTTATATATGCTAACCTTAGATAGCTGCACCTCAGAGTAAGAGGAATAGCTAAGTGCAATCTCAGAATTGGTATGTACTCCCTTGTTCACACTTTTAGTCTTACTATTAATGAATCTGCAGCTGTCACATTAAAAAAGGAAAAAAAAAATATGCGGCAGAGGCAAACAGACACTGCAGGAAACACACACATGCACGCACTTACACAGCCCACAGACTGAACCAGAGAATCAAATGTGCTGGGCCAGTAATGCTAATGTGCCAAAGTAAAATGCAGTAGCAGACAGGTGTCTATTGTAGTTAATGTACAAATGCATAGCTGTAGGACATAATATAGTAATTACTGGGAAGAGGAACAGTAAACAGCAGGATGCCAAAGGACAAGACCATAAAGACATTTACAGTAAAAAAATACTATAACATGCATCGGAATGATGATAATTTACAGAGTATGAAGAAAGGTAGCAAACATTTCACCTTTTCTGGGGGCAGATTGACTCTTACATACTCCACATATAACACTTATATAAGGTAAATTAGAATCTGGGAAGGCAGATAGGTTCCAGATGGACTGGCAATAAACCAGTCTGAGAAAAAAAGTTCTATGATAAGTTCTGTGTTTTGATGAAGTTGTGAACTCCTATCTGAGCAAGCTTTTATCTCCTGGCTACTTGAACAATGATCTGTAGACTGGAGGAGATGTTAAAGGAAAAAAAGTATTGTTTGCAGTAGCAACACTGATAGATTTCTAGTCGGATTACCTTCTCAAACAAATATGCACCCCATACACCGCATAAGCTAATCTGTTAACCCCTGTCTGTCCTCTGTGTATCCTGTACAGCTCTCCTTCCCACTCTCCACTACTTCCTCACCACATAACACAAACGTCTCTCTATTGTACTTCATTCACTGTTCTACCTGTTCATCCTATCTGTCACTACAGCTTAAACTAACATTCAGTAACTCTTTAAATAGAGCTGTATATACCACAATTTTAGACTGATTCCTACTGTGGCAGACAGTCTCCTATGTTATGGGGTTTTTAGATGCTGGATATTGTATTAGATTACGTCTATGCTAGGCAGATTCCTGTAATGCCGTTGCAATGTTTTTGTATGCACAGCAGTGTATTTGCACTCACCTGTCAGTATAAACTGCTCCTTTGTCTACTTCTGCTTTATATTCACTTTTTCAAGGTAAGCTAGAAAATGGTCCACCTGGATCAGTGCTTCCCTCCGCAACAATGTTAAATAAAGTAATAAAATACTACATCATGCATCGGAATGATGGTAATTTACAGAGTATGAAGAAAGGTTGCAAAAAAGAGTAAAATCCCATGATTGGAGGAACTCCCTGGTCAACCTCAGTATGAAGCTGAGATCCCTCATAAAATCCTCCAAAGCTAGTTACGAAAACAAAATTGCCACTGATTCTAAAGACAACCAAAAGGCATTCTATAGCTAAGTCAAGAATCTCAATGGCAACACTCAGATCTGCTCTGAGTTACAGCACAATGGCGCTAAATATACAGAACCAACTGATATTGCCAACATCCTGGCAGATAGGTTCAGTGCTAACTTTACCCCCCTCTCACCCCCTAAAGGGCCCATTTCTTTACCGGAAGAATGCAAAGTTCCTGTAATCACGGCTGCACAGGTAAAAAACACACTCTCCAAACCCAAGAACACAGCATCCATGGGACCTGACAACATCCCAGGCTGCACTCTACACAAACTGCAGAATGAACTGGCACCCCACCTAAGTACCATATTCAATCATAGCCTCACCTCAGGCTTTGTACCCACTGAATGGTGCACAGCGATGGTTATTCCACTCCACAAAGGGGGAGCCACCACGGACCCTGGGAACTACCACCCCATTAGCCTAACGAGCCTGGTCTGCAAGACCATGGAACATATCATCATGGATCTTATACACAAAGACATTGGTGATCTCCAAACTCTGGACCCCACCCAGTTCGGGTTTGTAAAAGGCAGATAATGTCTCCTAGACCCGATAGACTTCTTTAAAGCAGTCACCAAAGCCGTAGACGAGGGTAAGGTGGTTCACACAGCCTATCTAGATCTCGCCAAGGCTTTTGACACCATGCCCCACTCTAGAATTATAAATAAACACACTAAACTAGATATAAATCCTTATGTCACAAGATGGGTTGCCAATTGGCTCACTGACAGAACCCACACTGTGAAAGTAGCAGACTCCAAATCTGACTTCAGACCAGTGACAAGTGGAGTACCACAGGGTTCAGTCCTGGGTCCTCTCCTGTTTGGTATCTACTTTTCTGAAGTACAGGCAAACACAGAAGATCTTTGGCTAATGAAGTTCACAGATGACTGCAAACTAGGAGCCATAATCGAAACTCCTAACGATGTGGACATCCTACAAAAGGGCCTCACCGAGACAGATGCCTGGTGTCAAAGCCATGGCCTCAAGCTCACTGCCAAAAAGTGCATTGTCATCCCCTTTGGTAAAAACTCTGTACCCATGAGCTGCCACATAGGTGGTAGTCTACTTAACATGAAAGTGTGATAAGAGACCTTGGGACACAGGTGGACAGTAGTTTCTAATTTGATAATCACATCGCCACAGTAGTCTGGAAATCCTTCTATGTGGCACACCTCATCACAAAAGGTTTCTCATCCAGGAAAAAAGAGGTCATTGTTCCCCTCTGCTCATCACTCATTAGACCCATTATAGAGTACAACGCCCTATTTGGTATGTACCTCACAAGACATCTACAACAACTGGAAAGGCTGCAGAAATACCTTACAAAGAAGACTACCGGCCTCAAACAGATGGCCTATGCAGACCGTCTCAAAAAACTCCAGCTTTACTCCGTCGAATATCACCTACTCAGAGGCGATCTCTGCCTAACATACAAAGCTATGTCAAACCCAGAACTGATGGACATGCTCCACTTAAAGAAATCCCAATCCCTCCGAGCTACATGCTCTAGGGACCTAAACCTTGTCACCACAATAAACAGAACATGCTGGAGGGATATATTCCAGTCCCACAGACTTCCCATACTCTGGAACAAACTACCTATCTATATCAAACAAAGCTCCTCATTAGCATTCTTCAAGAAAAATCTTGAGGATTAGATGGGAAATAGGAAGTTCACCTCGGGGATCACCTCTGTGTCTCTGCTTGACACGGGCAGAGGAAAATAATTTTCTTGGGTGGCGAAAGCCACAGTACCATTTTGGCTACGTTTATATAGGCCCTAGGGCCAATAGCTTAGTACCTACCTATGAACCTAAAATAAGCCCTGGCATATAAATCCATTTTTTGACAACAAACATTTTACAGATGTTAGAGACACTATGTGACTCACCCTCAAATTCCAAAATTAAATAAAAAGGTGAAATTTGCTTGGCAAAGAAGGCATATTTCCCCACAGTGCTTGTTATAGTTCACTTAAGAGTTTTTATGCATATAATTAAATGGTGCTGTATAAAAATAGTATTTATTTGTTTATTTATCTATTTTACAGGTCAGTGAACTGTACTTAGGCACTTTTTCAGTCATGGTATAATTACAGTAAGTATAAATAGACTAGCACATGAAAAATTAAACAATAACAGTGTTGGTTTAGCTTCACAATATGGAACAGGTATAGTATAATGCTGTTAATATAGAAACACAAATATGGAAGGAAAAACTTGAGAGGAGGGGGATATACAGAAAATATGTCATGCAGCCTGATTTGATTAGGCTGGAAGATCAGCTATACTGGACTTGTAATAGAAAATACACTGGTGGAGTGATTTAAAGAATGATATACAAAAATAAGGAGGCAGGCAAAGAATCACCTGATCTCAGAGTTCTTGTACTGCATTTAAATGAAATCAGTTGGCCCAAGATGGCGAAGCAGAGTTTCTTCATTTATAGAGCAGTATGCAGAACAGGTCGCTCTGCTGGTAATGGGTACCCACTGACCCAGTTTTATTAACACTGAGACACTGGTGCTGTCTTCTGCGTGCAGTGATTATATATCTGCACATTTACTTCTGCATAAGTCTGCGGTCTTTGTCATGGATGGAGGAAGTAGTAGTACACAGGAGGGTGTACTCAAGGCTTGGGACTGAGTCTTTTCCTTATAATTTACTTAACCCATTTTCCCATGATGCTTCATATGGTTTAGCAGGTATGCAGCAGGCCATAGACTTTGCTCCCTAGTCTGTGAAAATTAGAGACGAGTCCAGTCACATATCCAGATGTCTTTAAGTCTACATTTTGTTCTGGTTGACTGCCAATTAGAATAGAGATACTCCACATTCCTTTCTACATGGTAAGTAACTTCTGGGTGTCAGAAAGCATTGTTTTAGGCTTTTTGTTTTAGAAAAACTGAAGTTTTAGCTCATCAATTGATAGGCAGAATTGATCTAGCCTGTTAATAGGAAACTGCTCAGTGTACAAATCGCCATATTGTTTGCATAAAGAAGCATGATGTAAATGCCATGTTCTATGGTAAATGAGTTAGTGTACAATGTAAAAGGCAAGGGTACAAGTAGGAATCTTTTTGATTTTATTAAGTAATGTGGACTCTGCCTCCCTTCATATGTTACACAGCAGTACCTATGTTGGAGATTCCCAGCCATTTCAGCATGGAGAGGTTCAGTCTAATGAGACACACCTTCTTGAGTAGAAGAGCATGATCCACTGAGTCAAAGACCTTTGAAAACTCAATAAAGGAGGAGCCTGTATATTGCCCTTCTTCCACAATTATATACAGACTATGAATGAAATCCACGGCCACTCCACACCACAAGCTGAAAAATCCAGCACTGTCCAAGATGGAATAATTCAAAGGCAGGACAACGAAGTAATCCACAGCCACGAAAATTTTATTACATCTTGGACAGTGCTGGATTTTTCAGTATATACAGACTATGAGGTGAGGGCTACTAGTATAGTATCTGTACAGCAGGCTTTCCTGAAGCCACAGGCTTCAAAATGTAACCTCAATTAGATGCCAGCTACATTTTGCAATGTTTTGTCAAATTATGTCAGCAGACTGATTCATCTACTGTATTCCTGCTGGACAATTCAGGAATTGATGTGATGGCTGGCATTGTCTAAAACTCTGGGATAATGCCTGAAGAGAAAAAGATGTTGATAATGTTTTATTGAAATAGTAATAAAGGTGTTGTACGAACTAAGAAGTTTGGGACACAGGCATTCGGATCCTACTTGCTGGTACATAGTAGCATACAAGTTAGTGATTTACTTTGATCAGTAATATTTTTGAGAAATACAAGTTGGTAGAGAATCTGAGAAGGGTTCTGGCTCTTACTGAAATAAGATGCAAAGTGCTGTACCAAGATCTCGGCTGGTATTTGAGAGCAGTAACTGGGAACTGTTTGCCTTAGTACTGTCTTGAAAATATCTGGATCTTCCTCCAAGTCTCTCTCTCCAGACAGAAACCCTAAGGATGCCAGACAGAGATAATTAACATTGCATGAAATGCCTTTTGTAATACTGGTAAGACTTTTGCACAGATTTTATTTTAGGTCAGTACTGCTCACAGTCTGATTGCTGTGAGGCTCTTTTGTACTGCAACCATGCTGCTTTGTGAGAGACAAAAGCTTGCAATGATAACAAGTTGTTAAGGAATTACTGTGAAGCACCACTGCAGTCAGTATGGGAAATGAAAAAAAACAGCAAACTGTGGGTCAGCCAACACGGTCACCAGATAAAAAGCACAATAAAAATACAGCAAGTTTGAGGTTAGCGCTTTCACAGGGTTGCCGCTTCTTCAGACCAGACAAGAAAAAAATACAAAAGTTACATCAATTATAAAGTAAAATCAAACCAATCAACAAAAACAAGTAATAAAACAATACAAAACAACCAATCCTGACTTCTTCTTCTGGCTTTTCCTGGTTCGGGGTTGCCACAGCGGATCACCTATCTGCTCATGATGGCAGTAGAGTTTTATGGTGTCAAGTTGCCAGCCCAGCGCCCAACCTTCCACGGAAGGCACACACATGCACACACTCACACCTAGGGCCAATTTTGAGTGTCCAAACCACCTACAGCATGTCTTTGGGAAGTGGGAGGAAACCGGAGTACCCAGAGGAAACCCACATGACCACAAGGAGGACATACAGACTCCACACAGAAGGCACCCCAGCCGAGGACTGAACCAGAGAACTTCTTGCTGTGAGTCAACAATGCTAACCGCTGCACCACTGTGGCTGCCCAACAACCAATCCTGACTACTGCCTCATTATTAAGGCAGGTTTAAGAGGAATACCAGAATTAAGTCCTGGTGGTTTGTGTGCTTGAAGGGAAACAATCCATTTTTAACTCAGTCATTTCAATATAATTATTTAGGTCACCTCTTCTAATACTAGGGGGGATCAACTGCAGGACTCTGAAACTAAATACAGTATGTCCTGGAAAAGATAGTGTATGACACTCTAATGCATTGGTTGAAACACTATTGCATATACACCCCAGATGCTCAAGGATGTGTTCCCTAAATTGGCATGTGGTCTTACACTCATAGAAAGAGTCACAGGAACAACATGTAGCCAAATATACCAAATTACTACTCCTGCATGTGGCTAAAAACCTGGGTGTAAAAATCCATCCAGAAACAGGATGAATAAACTGAACATCAAAAGCAATTGAGGGACAAGCCCTGCAACTATTGCATAGAGAAGTGCCTCTCCTATCAGATACTATAGATGTAGAACATCTTGGTCCATACCATAATAATCTTTTAATAGATATGTTGTTCCTAAATGTAAAGGAAGGCCGTTCACCAACTACAGAATTGATCTTCTCATCAGCTAATAAAACCAGCCAATTCTTCCTGATTACATTGAAAAACTGTTGAATATTGCTAGAATATGTAAAAAGAAACTTGGGTGGTCCACTGGCCGTCTAAACTGCTTATGTTGATGACCATAGGGTCTTGCTGAAAAATATGGTGCACCTCTATCACTCCTGTGGCAAATGGTCTCAGAATGTGTAGTAACAACACATTCACATGGATACCCCAAGTGCATCCAAGGTGTCATCAAAAATACCCTCCTCAGTGGAGAGTCTAGAGACCCTCAGGGAGTGACCCTTAAGTATATATGAGAAAATATAGAGGGGGTGCATACTGGAGCGATGCAACATTCCATTTTTCCAACAGGGTTTCCTATACATCTTGGTCTCCAAACCTCCAGTGTCACTCTTAAAAATAGTTACATCTAAAAAAATCAACAGATGTCATTGAATGAGTTTGCATAAAACTAAGGAAACCAGATGTACTCTCTAGATAAGAGACAAATTGGGATAGTCCATGTACCCTACCTGTCCAAAGAAAAAAGACATCATCCACAAATCTAACATAATGTCTAACCAGACTACCAAAAGGATTGTTATTGTGTATATGTCCATACTCTCATTGCTCCAACACCAAATTGGCATAACTGTTGGTGCAAGGGGTACCCATGGCCACTCCTAATCTTTGTAGAAAATATTGACCTTCAAACAAAAATACATTGTTACTCAAGATTAAATCTAATACTGTACAAATCACTGTAATCATACCATGCATATAACTATTGTGATGAGTCAAAAACATTTTGATAGAATCAATTCCTAATGAATTAGGAATGACCGTGAATAACGTCTTAATATCAAGTGTCACCAACAAACAGCCAGAAGCACCAAGTCCAGTTATTGAGACAAACAATGTGGAGAGAAAATGTGGAGTGTCCTTAAGGACAGAAGGAGCCTTGGATAACCAAGGTTTACGTTTACCTTTCACAAAAACTGAAAGTGGTTCAGTAACCCATCCGCGTCCTGAAACAATAGGGCTCAGCGGTGGACGATATAAAGTCTTGTGAATTTTAGGGACACCATGTGTCACAGGAATGAGAGGACGCTCAACTGAGAGAAAATCATATACACTTGCATCAAGTAGCCCACACATAAGGAAATCATATAGATCATTCTGTGTAACTCTTATGCATCTATCAACATCCTTAGAACATATCTTTAACTAAGTAGAAGAGTCAGCAAGCATAGTTGCCAAATAATCTCTTCTATTCAAAATAACTACAGCTCCACCTTTGTCAGCAGGTCTTATGCTAATAGAAGTTTCTGCCTTTGACTTCTTCTTTAGAAGCCTTTGTTAGACTGTGTGAGTCTGACATGTTTGCAATGTTTTATTCTGCTGGACAATGACTTTATAACTTAACTAGAACTGAGTCAAGGAAGCCCTGCAACAGCTGTGGCAACCCCGCAAAAGCTCTAACCTCAACAAACTTGCTGTATTTTTATTGTGGTTGTTATCTGGTGGCCGTGTTGGCTGACCCACAGTTTGTTGTTTTTTTATGTTTTTGTTATGGGTCTGCCTTTAGTAGTTGGTTTGCTTTTGTTGATTTAGTATGGGAAATGACACATGACCGGTCAGTGTAGAGCAGCATGCGTGATGTGTCTTTAAGAGGCATAACAAGTGATGAATGCGCATATATAAGTAATGGGCACATGCTGTACCCAGTGCCATACCTTGTGTCATTTTGAAAGTGCAGCCAGAGAGTGAGCATGTGAGAATGAATGCAGTTAGTTGCATATAAGTTACCCAAGTTAAAGTTAATAAGCTATAATAGTGATGTGTTTGTACATAATAAAGCTGGTTGAACAGAACCCGCAAAGACTCGTTTATTACATCCTGACTAGAAGAGCAACAGTCAGGGCCCACAAGTTTTTACCATAGATAAGATTCAGTTTCCAGCTGAAATGATCTGCAGGAGAATATGCATTTGTTCAGTCAATTGGTTACATTCATCAGTGGGTAGTACAGTAAACACACATTGATTAAGAGTATAGAAAGGAGTTGTTGCAAGCTTTCATAAAAGGTTAAAGTATGATATGATCTAATTAAGTGAAACTACCCAGGGCCAGAACAATTACATAACCAAGAACTATGTTAGTGGGGCTGGAGATTTTTGAAATTTTTGTTTTTAGTAGTCCTAACATCCACAAGGATGGTATTCCATGCTTTTGCAACAGACATGGAAAATAAGAAGTCCTCAGAGCTATTGTTGCGTTTGCCTATGTCAGACAGTGCTTTATTGGTGGATCTTAATAGGCGTTTCTTAAAATAGATATTAAGTAGACCTTGAAGAGCAGGACCTCTACTGGGATAATATAGAATTTGGTGGACTATTGTAAGCTGGGTATATATGAGCAGGCTGGGTAATTCTAGCCAGGATAGTTACTTGATTGCTATGCAGTGATGTGTCCTGAAGGGTGGAGTCAGAAGCAAACCTAACTATTTTATTGCAGCAGGTGTTTAGTTTGTTAAAGTCTGCTTTGTTTAGGTTGATGAGTATGGGGGAAGCATAGAGGAATATAGACAGTAGGTGGGTTCTTGCAATGGTTGCTGTACTTCCATTAGTGAGGTACTTTTTGCATCTACATAGGGTTTCAAGTTTTTTATGGACTTTCCTTATTGTCTGTACAATATGCATATCAAATTTCATGTTGTGATCTATGATAACCCCTAGCAGTTTGGGGTGTTAGACAGATGTGACTGGGGTGTTATTGGCTGAGAATATTGTGACTGTTGGTAAGGGGTTTAAAGCTCTAGTGGGATAGAATATCATTAGCTGTGTTTTACTGGGGTTAAGTATTTAAGAGTTGGCTAACCAGATTTCAACAGCGGTAAAGGACTCTTGCGTCAATTCCTGGTGTTGAGGGAGTGATGGGAAGCAGCAGATTAGAGTGGAGTCATCAGCGTACTGGACTATAGTGGAGTGCCAAGTAGCTTTGTTGAGTTGGTTGGTGAATATGTAGAAAAAAGAGGTCCAGGAATGGATGACAGGTAGGAGGGGCGATAAGGAGTTTTGCCAATTTACTGCTTGTTGGCAGTTGGTTGGGTAGTCTCGAAACCACACTTAGTATGGAGTGGCTGAGATCGGAGATAGTAGAAAGGAGCTTGGGATGGGAGATAGTATTGAATGCCTTGGAGAGATCTAAGAATATAGTGGATACCAGGGGAGGCTCATGCTACAGGACTGCAGGACTGCTGACCCCCACCTGTAGAAAAGAAAGAAGAAAATCCCCCCGCCTGTAGAAAAGAAAGAAGAAAATGTAAAAAAAAAAAAAAAAATCCCAAGTCCCGGAACTCCACGCATGCACGCATGGAGTTCCTGGTACTCACAGAACTCCAGATTGCTGTGTTAGGCAGTCCGGATACAGGAGAAAGGCATCTCTGCCCTGAAGCCCCAGAGGTCTGTGCGGTCATCACTGCACAGAAGAGAAGGAAACGGGACTGCGTCATCTGCAGGCTAGAGCTTTCAGCCTATTCTTGCAGAGCCAGCCTCCAGCCAATTCTCGCAGAGCCGGAAACCAGCCATTAGCTTACGCGGGCGGGCTGAGACTACAGAGGAGCTTGCTTTCATGTGGAATGGCTGGATTATTAGTGTGGAATGGAGGAAAAATGCTTTCAGGGGAACGACTGGATTATTGCTGCAGTGTGGAACTGAAGACTGGATCAGGTAGTGGTGTGTGTGTGTGTGTGTGTGTGTGTGTGTGTGTGTGTGTGTGTGTGTGTGTGTGTATGTGTGTGTAAAATGCCCCAGTTGCTATATATTGGTGGTTAGAGAGAACACATGGTGGTGGGTATAGAATACTCAGGCTTGGGCCTGAATTCCCTACCCACCACCATTTGTAAAAAAAATTTGCAATTGTTTGCCTCATATTTGTTCTGTTCCTCATAAAATCTGTGGTTTCTGTGTGTTTGTTTTTCCTTGCAAAGTCAGTAGTGCTGTGGTGCACTGGTAGCATTGTTGCCTGACAGCTACAGGTTCTCTTGTTTGATTCTTGGCTGGGGTGCCTTCAGTGTGGAGTCTGCATGTCCTCCCATCTTATAAAGAACGTGTGTGGAGTGTTTCTCCCTGCTCTGCTGAAAATTGGCTTTTGTTCCAAGTTAGACTTGCCTGGTTAACAAATGTTAAATAAAAATAACAGGCATCTGAATTTCAGACTTCATATTCTTCAGAAAGTACATGGTAACACCAAACCTTTTATTCTAGCAAATTTCTAAGTTTATAACCTGGATACTTAAAATTTGTCCCTATTTTTGGGACTGTATCCCCCCACTATTGGCTTTGTTCAGGTGTTTTGTGGTAAGATATTGACAGCTATGGTGAGAATTGAATTCACTAAATGGTAGCCATTTAAGTTTCAGTATTCCTCTTTTACAAAACAAATGATTTGGCATAGTGGTATGTTGCTCTGACTGTTTTGTACAGGGTCCCTTGGATTCAAGCCTTGGCAGTGAAATGTATGGTGGAAACACGGCATTTTATTCTAGCAACTTTCCAACATTATACAAGTAATGTTTAAAATGTGTCCCTGATTTTTGAGGCTTTTGTCCCCTCCCCCCCATAAGTGTTGGCTTTTTCCAGATTTCTTGTGCTGTAAAGTTCAGAGATACAGCTGAGTGTCGAGTAGATTTTACAAGGAGCTTAGAGCTGCAGGGGAACAAAAGTTTAGTGCTGCTTATGCTGAGTCTGCTTGCATTGTTAATAGCACAGCAGGTAGTGTACTTGCTTTTGATGCAGAAGGCTGTAGGTTCTACTCCCACAGTAGGTAGATGCATTGCTGATACTATACTGTGTTGTAAAGGGGGTGGATGCTGCAGTCCTTTTTGGCGAAGATATATAGTAACTATGAACCTGTTATCAGTTTGCCATCCATTCCCTATTGCAATATTACTAGCTTATCATTTTTTAATGCAACATAGGCAATTTATTCCTCAAGGGCAACAGGCACTTTATTTGTAGATGAAACAATGACATATAAAGTTGTTTGCTAGCAGCAACCTATTCCTTAGTTACAGTTCTCTTTAATGTGGAATTATTTAGATGACTTTTACTTCTTCAGAGATTGTGCATATTTACTGATACTGGTGGACTGCAGAAGTTTGAGTAGACTTTTTTATGATGGAAATGTTCTGAATTGGGCAGTTTTGTCATTAATGGTGCATGCATTTATTTACTGGAAAAATGTTTGAAACAATAAATTTAAAATGCCCTCTAACAACTGTACTGTATTATACAAGAAATATAATTTAATACAGTCAGGAAGGTGTATCAAAGAGCACGTTTATGTTTCGTGTTCAAGGGGCCTATGATTTGAAAATAGCCCAAAGTTAATCTTTATCTGCCACTGGCAAAATGTATTTTCTTTGAATGTGGGTTTCAATGCTGTTTCAATGAATGTGAGTTTCAAGGGCAGAGAAGTTTTAATGCTGTCTTTTCATTGTGAAACTGCATTGCTTTGTTTAGAATATATCTATTAGTTTGTGCTGTAAAATGCAAAATAAAACTGTTGAATGAAATCCAAATCATCGCAGAAGTAAAGCAGTATGCACATTACAGTGTTTATGGTAAATGGGGCAAAATAACCAAGGAATGGGACATTGGAATGACTGCAGGGGGGAGTTTCCATTCAACCATGATTTTGTGAGAGGGGGAAGGGCAGCAAACTCAAAGACGGCCCCTGCTGAACTATACCTCTCAACTGTCCAGATTTTTGCAGAATGTATAGATTTTTGTTTCTTATTTTTGGTTTGTTCCTCATAAAATTTGTGGTTTTCTGGCAAATCATTTAGAAATGAAGTCACTAAATAATGACAGACATTGAGTTTCAGAAGTCATAACCTTCAGAAAAATGCATGCTAAAGCAAGACCTGTCATTCTATTAACCGTCAAGTTTATACAAGAGCAATTTTTAGTACTGTTTGTATGTTCCTCCAATATATTTGGCCTTGCCTAGATTTCCTGCATTAAGAGGTTGAGACGTACGTGCAAATAAATCACTTTATAGAATTAGGAATATCCAAACGTCTCAACTGTCCCCAATTTTGGCTCAAAATGTTGCTTTCCCCCTAATACTCCCTCTGCAAAATGGCAATTTTGGAAGAAAACGTGGAGGGTTTACAATTATAAATAGCTGTAATGATCAGAGTTATAGATTACTTTTATTTCAGAAATGCATGTAGATGCTATTATTTTGTCAACTGCTCAAGTTAACAGTACTGATATTAAAAAGGTGTCCCTTCTTTGACAGGTTCCCCAGCTGTATTGTGTGACAATTTTATATTTTTGCATCACATTTTTGGTCTGTTTTTCATAACATTGTGGTTTTCTGGCAAATTAGTGGCAAATCATTAAAGTTTGAAGTTAGAAAATAATGGCAGACATTTGAGTTTCAGATTTCATACCCTTCAGAAAATTCATACTAGTGCAAGACCTACTACTTTCTAAGTTTATAAGAGCAATATTTAAAAATTGTCCTTATTTTTGGGCCTGTGTCCCACTTCTATGTATGGCTTTGTCCAGATTTTTTGCTCTGAGGTTGTGAGGTTTGAGTGTCAGAGCCATCACTGTCAGCCAGAGACATTTCAAATTGTGACATACTTGTTTCACCCCACTCCCCATTGTAGTGGCTCTGGATGTGTCCAAGCAAGGCAAGGAGCAGTTATGCAGTGTAAGTGTGCAGAGTATTCCCCCTTCCAAGGTAGACCACAAGTACGACCGTGGCTTTTCATCTGTCCTTGATTTTGCAGAAGGTTCTGGTTTTCTGTCATATTTTTATACTGTTGATTTATGCTTCTTATTATTCAGAAAATGCATGCTGTCGCAGTGCCCTGTTGCTCTTTGTTTAAGTAGCAATGCTTTAATTACCATCAGATAAGCTTGCCAGAGATTGTAAGATGCAAGTAAGCTTTGATAAGCATACTGTTAAAGAATTATCAACATTGAAAACCTTTTCGTTGTTGCCATGCAGAGAGTATTTAATAACTAGATAACGTATAAGCCTTAGGTATTGAAATGCACATGACAGTATTTGTAATAAAGGACAGGATTACAGTATTTTCAGAAGCTCATTACATTTGTTAGAGACTTGCAGTCATCTTTGCAGGCTTTACCCGTAAACTAAACAGAATGCCAATCTATCATGTGTGGTCCATAACTTGTGCAGGAATCCTTTAAGCAGTTTATCTTGAGCTTGTTTCTTGTTTGCTGTTCATTTTTTACATTGATCATGTCTTCCCCATGAAAAAAGTAGATAGTTGTTGTCAGGTAGCAGGTCTTTTTTGGATAAGAAACATTTTTACAAGTGGGGGTATCACACAGAGATTGCTACTTTCAGCATGTTACTTGGTAATTTTATAAAGCTGAATATAAATTATAATTAGAACTGCAGTGCAAGGAGAAGTGGTTTGAGTTGACTGCTGCTTCTTTTATTTTTTATACTTGATTTTGACTGGCATTCCATTAATGCATTTAAAAAGTAATTTTTTTTCATGCATCACAACCTTTGTGTTTACATCTAGATATTAAGTAAGTTATGCACCCAATGCATTGAAATATTTTTTTCTTCTACACTTCATTTTGTCTTGATTGGACTTTCGTAATGATGGTTTGACACCCAGGGCAGCGTATTTAATTAAAATTCCAGTTGTTGTGGTTTTGAGCATAGCCATGCCCCTTTCTAGTTGGCCACACCCCTTCCAATTGGCCCCACCCATTCAGCTCTCTCCTGCAGCCTCCCTTTAATTTGAAGTTACCAGCCGCCACTGGTGGATACTAGGCAACCATTGCTTTGATGCTGGTGTTGGTAACGCTAATAAGAGCTGTAGTAGTACTGTGATTGGGATGGAATCCATGCTGGGTGTTGGCTAGCAGTATTAGTGAGGAGATACTGCATTATTTGGTAATGTATACATTTTTCGAGGATTTTAGATAAGGGGATAGAATGGCAATTGGACGGTAATTAGTTCCACAGAGTTAGTCTTTTGTGGAGTGGTATTATATGCAAAATTTTCCACAAAGAAAGAAAGTGTTGTGATAAAGAGAGGTTAATGAGCTTGGAGACTGGGTAAGAGATGGCTTTGGCTGGGATCTTTAGATATTCTGTAGGTAATCTGTCAGTGGCCAGGGTTGTTGGTTTAAGCCTATTTAGGTATTTATATATTGTGCTAGTTGGGACAGGTTGTAAGGAGAACAGGTTTTGGTCTGCTGGTATGGAAGATAGGTTTGGATGTGAAGTAGGAGAACTACATTGGTGAGGGCTAGGATGGATTTGATGAAGTTTTCATTGAATTGGGTGGCAATACTATTGGTGGTGATGTCAATATTTGGGGGTGGAGTACTGGTCTTTCCTGGTTGTAGGATTTTATTAATGGCAGCCCAGAATTTATGTGGTTATTTTTGTGTTTGGTTTGAATGCCTATATAGTGGTTCCTTTTGTCTGTCTTAATTTGTTTTTTGGCTTTGTTCCTTATTGCCTGGTATGCCTGTCTATTAGTTTGAGTTTTATTTTGATGCCACGAGTCCCATGCTTTATCTCTTTGTTTTAGTAGTAGATAGGTATCTCTGGTTAGCCGGGGGCACAATTTTAGATATAGCTATGAAAAACTCTCGAGTATGAAGTGAAGAAGCACCAAGCACTACATATCTTCAAAATAAGGCTGTTCAATGTCATGAATTGTAGCCACATAAAGCTTATACTGAAACAATGCACTACAACTTTATATTAGTTGTACTGCCTCATATTATACATAACAAAAGACATGATGGATGTTCACCTGCTATACAATCAGAACCTACCATTTTAGTGCTTGCCAGGTGTATACAATAGCTTGAAGGTTCTATTAAAGTTTTTGTAAGGATGTCATATCACCTGTTTTACTATTTGGTAGGGTATTCACTTTAGTGATGATGTATTTTCTTATGTTTGGAATTCCATTCTCCTTACAGTTTTGATTGCATGCTGCTATTTGATATTATATTTTTGTTCTTTTGTTGTGAAACTGTATACTTACATTTGATTACTTGTTTGTTGCATCATTTCTCAACAGGTCTCATCTACAAGTTGGTCCTATGGACCAAACCAATTACCAAAGTGAATACATAAATAAAATAGTATGTATAGTGATAAGACTGTATTGCAAATTATCCTTAGTTTAGTTAAGTGAATATATGGATAGTTTGACAATGCCATGACAAGTAGGATACATTACTTCATGTAACAGACAGCAGACGTATATAAGCAAACAGTATAATATGAGAACATGTTTCTGATTATATACTATGTTAGTTCTAAATACATGTGGGTCAGTGGGCAAGCCAGTGCACTTACTTCCTGAAGCACCTCGGTACTGGGCAAACCATTTCACAATCAGAGCCACAGCAATATCAGGGAAGACAAGGCCCTTGCAATGGGTGCCAGCTTGTAAGGGAGCACTGAATGAAGTTTTCATATAACACACAGACACACACACACACACACACACACACACACACACACACACACACACACACACACACACACACACACACACACACACACACACAGATTTTTTATTTTTATATAACATTTTATATATATATATATATATATATATATATATATATATATATATATATAGTTGGGTGGGGGTTGTTTTCATTAAAAATAGTTGTTAGTAATTAACTATTTTCATAGGATCTCCACGATAATACAGCTTTCACTTATGCTAGTTATGGTAATGAGATCTGGCCACCACTAGAGTGTAATGCCATTGTCATAACACCTTTAAATCATATCAATGCACTCCATCAGATCACAGTAAAACAGCTCTTGCATTTCTGGATTAAGGCATATTATAAGCTGTATCCAAAGACAGTCACTCACTTCAAATCTGTAGTTGAAGAAGTTTGCAGATGTGTAAGGCTGAAAACGCTTCACAGCTACATGTATTCACCAGGTTACTGTGTCTGGATCAGGGCTTGCGGCTGAAGGTTTAATCCATTAATATCTTCCGGTTCTTCTCCTTTCATGTGTTGTCTAAGGGCTTCAACTGGCACTTCTCGTATTCCCTTGGAGGTACTAGCTTCCAGGAAAAAAATGCCAATTTGTAATGGTGAAGAAGTTAAGAAGTTCTTCATTTAATACAACTCTGTTTTTTGTAAAGGAGTCTGTTTTCAACACCCCCCACCCCAGTATCTCTTTACACTACACCCAAAAAGCAGAATCTCATGAAGAAGACACAAAGACACTGGAACCCAGAAGTGATGTACTACAGCAATAACCGATGACGTGGGTGTAATTTATCGAAAATTTACCCATGGTTGGTGTGGTTTAATCACGAGGGTGAAGGATGAGTGATTAAAGCCAACCATGGGTAAATCTTCAATATACCACATCACAGAGGTGGTTATTACTATTACACAATTACATTATTTAAGAAGAAAATTATTTACGTTTCTTAAATAGTGTCTTTGTATAACAGCACTGTGGTGTTTTTCTGCATTGTTTCCCGATTCTGCTGCTATGTTGATTTACTGTGCATGCATGTGGGACTTCTGTTCCCATGTGCAGTACATCAGTGCTTTGGAAAGCAAGCAACAGAGATAGGAAGATATCTGTTGCTTATGTATTTAGTTTTTTATGGGGAAAAGAAATGAAAGCTTCAACTTACAGACAGTTTAGAGGTATGAGAGTCAGGAAAAATACAAGAATAATCAGGTATGTTTCTTTAGTTTTGTACAACGTACATGATTTTTGTTATATTTTCTCTGTTCTTGTAAGTACCTCTAAACTGTCTGGAGGTTACAGCTTTTTTCTTTTTTTAAGAAATGGGGACTAATTAAAGGAGGGACGGGTAATGTTACTCTTTTGCATTGTCTGAAGGAATGAAAGTCTGAAACTTAAATACATGTCATTATTTAGTGACTTCATTCCTCAGTGATTTGTTGGAAAACCACAAATTTTATGAGGAACAAAGTCACTAAATAATGGCACACATTTCAGTTTTAGACTTTCTTTCCATGCCAACAGATAAAAAAAGTCTGGCCACTCAATGATACTTTAGCGTCTGAACTTTTACCGTTGGCATATTGTCGATTTACAATGGGTACTCTAGTTGGGCTGACCAATCAGTGTGTTTTTGAATGTTAATGGCCAGTCATTGTACAATACCTTTTATTGGACTAACACAGGTTTTGCAATTACTCAAGCTTTCAAGCTGGCATGAGGCTTTAGTCAGGTGTTATAAGTACTGATTTTAAATAGTGTATTTCAGGTCTTGTTGAGATGATTTCTGGTAATACAGCAATTATTTATAAAATCTAGATAATCAAAATAAATCCTTGGTGGGTAGGAAGGATATGGAAAACACACCCTTCTGTTACAGAAAAATATGGAGAGTGAAGAGCTAAGTATCAAAGCAGGACATCTGAACAAGGGAATGTGTCCTACAAAGAAAAAGATTGGGGCTATCAACTACCAGTGAGATTCATCTGATAGTGCTGTGTTAGATTTCCATTTACAGACTTTGTGACTCTCAGCAAATCACTTAACTATATCGAGTTCCTAAGTTAGTCTTAGACTGAGGGTTTTATTTGATCCAGGTAAGTCCAGTATACTACAGTCTTATCAGTTCTTACAGGCAGTCCCTGAGATGTGTGTGTGTGTGTGTGTGTGTGTGTGTGTGTGTGTGTGTGTGTGTGTGTGTGTGTGTGTGTGCGTGTGTGTGTGTGTGTGTATGTATGTGTGTGTGTGTGTGTGTGTGTGTGTGTGTGTGTGTGTGTGTGTGTGTGTGTGTGTGTGTGTGTGTGTGTGTGTGTATGTATGTGTGTGTGTGTGTGTGTGTGTGTGTGTGTGTGTGTGTGTGTGTGTGTGTGTGTGTGTGTGTGTATCCGTAGCATGCCAGCAGTTTAAGATGTAGGGGACACCCTTAGGTCCAATGACTTCAAAAATTAGCTAATATATATATATATTAACAGTTTAATCACAGTAAGAATGTCAGCAGCCCTGTATTAAATACTGCAAATATGTATATCAAACAAGGAGATGTCCGTGAGCAAAAATCACAGTGTGATGCTTAACCCATTGCAGCTGGGATATGAGAACAGCAGTCATGTACAAAATTAACACAGAATTATCTGGTTTTGTTTCTCAGGTGTTGAAAATATTTCTCTGTTCTTCAAAAATGTAAAGTTTGTCCTAACTGCATAAAACTGAAATCATGCTGCAGTTGTTTGTCAAACTCTCTCTCTTTCTGTCTGTCTACTTATTTATTTATCTATCATTTTTATTTGGGTAGGTGGAATGGTAGATGACCATTTTTAGCCAACACCTATGCCATACAATTTTCCAACAATCATACATATATAAATATACAAATATCAGTAAAAGAGGTAGCTTAGAGACAGCTGGGTACATGTGTGTATTAAATAAGAATACATAGTTTACATGTATTACACAATAAGGCATGAAAGGTGTACCAAAAACAATGGAGTATTTCTTTTAGATTAAATGTTATGTCACATTTGTCTGAGTGATTTGTAGTATTCTACTTGTATACCTGTATGTGTGTGTGTGTGTGTGTGTATGTGTGGGCGTGTGTGTGTGTCTGCATGTGCGTGTGTGTGTGTCTGTGTAGGTGGAAATGGGTTCATAGGGAAATACTAGGCAAGCAGTCTACAGACTATTCCATGCCCAGCCAATAACCAGATAGTGATCAAAGGTCAGCTCCTAGTAGCTAAACTAATTACACAACCTTCCTTTTACAGTGCCAGAAGCCACAACCACTCTGCCCTCCCACCTCAATGTCGCCAGAACTAAATTTTATTGCACATATCACTGCTTCTCCATACTGGGAGCAAAACTCTGGGAGAGAATTTCCCCATGAATAAAAGACACCTCACCTTACCTAAAATTTAAGATTTAACCAAAGGCCCACCTCCTCTCATTAGCCAAATTTCATTGCCTCTCTTCCAAACATATCAGCTCAACTCAGCTAATCACTCTTTCTCCTACTAGTAACACTCTTATGGTTCCTCATTTGCCATGTTCTACTGCACCAATCTCCACTTCTCACTCACATAATCTTTTACTTAAGACAAGTTCTCCTTCCAACTCCTCAAGCTCTAACCCAACCTGTAATTATCACATAGACACTTCACCTTCAGTTTTCTTGATTTATTGTAACTAATGCATGTTACAAATGTATATAGTCTTTCCATTTTTATTAGCTGACAATGGCAGTTTTCAGATGTGTATTTCCATGATATCATTTGGCTTTCTTTGTATTCCCAGACTGACACTGAACGTAGTCACTTGTAATCAGTACTCTGCTCTGGTAAATGCATTTCATATAAACAAACAACTATTTCTCTTTGTACTTCTGTCTTTCCTTCCTTCTTCGTGCTTTCCATTTCGGTCCTTGTTCCGTGCATACCAGAAGATCTTCCTTCAGCATGTGCATGCCTTGGAATGAACACATGCAGACTACCACATGTTGCCACTGTGCCTTAAGAATGGGCACGTACATAAATGCATATTGCCAAGGCAGCAGTTACAGCCTGATCACACAAGCTGTGCCCTACTACATGACAAATCAACTGCCAATATTGGCAGCTAAGACAAGACTTCAGTGGTATCAGGCATCAACGCAAATGAAGATAATGTTTCCTCAGCATATCAAGAGAATGTCCAGGTCATGTATCACAATTTTATTGTCCCATTTCCTTCTGCTTTGCCCTATTCTTCCATTAAAACTCCGTGTTGATGAGCAAGAGCTGAGATATGGTGCATTATTTCTGCAGACCACTACTGCTTGGCATGCCTTGTTCACTGTTCTTTGATACATGCCTTCTTATCACAGCTGCATCCTATGGCATGCCTTTTAGTTCATATCCTGCAGCTGTCATTTATCGAATTATACTGTAAAACCTTTGCTGTATGCCTTGCGGTAGGCTAATAACATGAGGAAGGGGATGCTTTTGGGCCTCTTAGATAATAATGATTGCAATTTGAAAGGCATTCATGCATGACATATGCTGCTTACTGTTTGCACTCCTACATCTTTCCAAGAGTAACCTTTACTTGGAAATAATGTGTACTTTCTGTAATCTTTATTGTAACATTTCTAGAAATGTATAAACAGAAAACGAGCATGTAAAATGAAGGCATACACTAAAATAAGGAAATATGCTGGAGGGGATTTGATACTTACATCTTTCTTATACAGTATAACTAGACAAACAGATGCATAAAGGGCAATACCACTAAACAGCTGATTTCAGCATCAAGAAATGAAGCCTTGGTTACAAGCAACTTCACAGGAATTGTGAGGCAGGAACCTTAACTCGAGCAACAATCTTACGCAGCACTTTAAGCTGTTTTTTTCTCCCATAAATATGCAAACAGAAATCTTTGGAACAGGTTTTCTATTCACATTAAGCAGAGCCCTTACCAGTGCCTATGTCTTTTATGGACTGAGGCAATTTGCGAGACACTCAATGCACAGGCACAAATCCATCCCATTCTCTTGCCCCTAAATTGGGTTATATTGCCTAGGCTTGTATGGGCCCTCAAGCCATTAGCCCAGTAATCTCCTATGAACCTATGAATAAAAGTATGAGCATATTTACATGACCACATGTACATAAGTAGTAATAAAACGCATAGGTGCAGCAGCCAAAGTATTTATCATTTCAAGAAGCAGACAGCAAGAAACAAAAATTATGACAGTATGACAAAAGTGAAAATTTACTCTAATGTTTTGCAGACATTGCAGTACTCCTGTGTGGACAGGAACCAGGGTTGCCAGATGTCTCTATTTGAGCGGGACTGTCTGGGGATGAGCAGCCCAATCCTGAGTCCCGCACTGCTGGTTAAAATCCCGGCGAAACAGCCTCCGCTTTGCGATTTATGACTGGCCCGTATGCCAGCATACGAGCCAATCATAAATCACAAAACAGAGGCACTTCTGTTCAATGTGGAACAGCAGGCTGTTCTGTATTGAACAGCAGAGGCTCTGCTGTGTGAATTTTTGATTGGCTCGTATACTGGAAAAAAATCGCAAAGTGGAGCCACTTCTGCTTAATGCGGAAGTGCCTGCTGTTCCATACAAACGAAAGACCTTTTTTTTTGTTTTGGTCTTCACCCTGGCACGAACAACTACATAGTGTTACTTTCATTTTAATGGGCCTCTTCCTTCTGCTTCTCATGTTTCATCAAGGAACATCTAACTTCAACAGGTTTCTGTTATCCACACACCTCAATGGGTTTTAGTAGTCTGCAAAATGAAACGTGTGCACCTGTGAAAAACTGATTGTAAGGCATATGCACCTTCCTTTAAAATTAAAAAAAATACGAGTCTCCCATAAGGAAATGAAAACCATGTTTCCATTAACATTTGAAGCTCCTTTTGTGGTATAGTTTGGGAATGTTGAGCACTTCTTCCTTGACATTTGTGACTAAGGTTATGCTAAGAATTCAACATGCTTGTTAAAACAAAGCAGCAGTGCTCTTGTGAAAGCTGTGGTTGAAAAACAAGTATTTAAAACGGTGTTGATTTCTGATTCGCTGCAGATGCCTCAATACTTGCGCAGAATGTCTTTATTAACAAGTTGTTTTGAATGTATGAAAAAGGAACAGCCCGAGAGGACTGGATCTCTGGGGAAATGCAGTCTCTTTTACTGTAACATTTCCCTCCAGCCTTGTGGCTTTGTTTTCTGAATTGCTAAACAACAGTCACAGTCCAATAGCAGTGGCTGGTTTGGCAGCACAAATTACTCGCTAATATGCTTATTCTGAGAATAAGAACAAAAGGTTACATAAAACAGAGGTAAATGCCCAAACCTTTTTACTTTTCTTCTGTACAAAGCCTAATGTTAGTAAAAGCCCCACAGCATATATATTTAGTGATCTAATTTGACTTGGCACAACTTGTGCTCCAGCGTTAATGACAGCAGTATAAGTGAATATAAAAATACACAGGCATACATGTAAAACTAAAGCAAAATAATTTTTACACTTACTTCAGTACTGACTGCTTCTGATGAAGGGTTGATAAGGACCACTGTCTCCAGGACATCACTGCGGTGATGCAGAATCTTCTGACCTAGAAATGCAAGGAAAAATTAAGCTTAGCAAACTATGCACAGTTCATCTTGTCGAAATAAGTCCTGTACACTCTTGTGGATCAGAAGCAGACATAATGTGGACATTCCTTTTACATAACTGTCAGCAGATTTAGCACACTCCAACTAATGACATAGGTCTACTACAGCTTCTTCTGCTATGTTCACCTTACTAGAAGTTGACAGAATCTGAACGTAGCTGACTATAATTGTAATGATAGAATGGTGGCTATGCCATCACACAAGCCATTAAGTGTCTGTTAGCTGCCAGCTCTATAGACTTAATACCCAAAGGATAGGTGCACAAAAAGTACCATAAAATAAAATGCATTGATTATTATCAGGTGAGAACTCCCTTTCCCTTACAGTGCTGTTGCTTGCCCATTGACAAGCTTCTCTCATAGGACTTTTACTGATAGTGCCAAACGCTATCACAAAATGGCCCTGCTTTGTATTTCACTGACTCTAGTTGAAACATTTGTATTTTCTGCTATGTTATGTAGTACGGGACCAGGAAAGTGTAGTTCTGTGAGCTACAGGCAGATAGAAACCAGCTCAAATTCAGTACTACTGACCATTCCACAGTCTGAGGGAAAGGTACCTGTTCAACTGTTAAGAACTGCAAAATCTTCCCATTTCTGTCTGGACTGCCATCTAAAAGATGATGACCAAATACATCTCGCTTGATGCCTACCTTAAGTATTCAGTTTAAAAAAAAAACATTACTATTTCCTATCCCCTATGCCCCTTCATTTGCCCTGGCTGTATGCCCTGAGCAGAGCTGAATTATATATAGATTTTACATTAGGAGGGAAAGCATTCTTTACTTTTGGGCTGGTTGCCAGGTGTTTCAGCCTAGAAAAGATGCCAGATGACATCACTATGCTTGATTGAGTTCAGTCCCCTGTGGAGCCATAGGAATAACACTTGAAAGCAGATAGCTGCTTCATCTTAAGCAGTGACGGCTGCATATTAGCTTTACTGCCTGCAGCATCTTATCTTGTTAAAGTAAGGAAGGCAACCAGCAGTGGGAAGAGATGATTGACAAATTATAAATGACAAAAATAATTAAAAAAAATACCCAAGCAGTAAAAAGATTGCATTGTATATTCTTAACATCTTAGAACAGCATGAAACCTTTGTGGTTCATAATTATTCCATTTTGCTTTGAGATGAAAACATAGATGTTGAGGTAAAAATGAAACAGGATTCCAGCCCTTGGAAACAAATACAGAAGTAGTGAGAGTGCATATTAGTATATTGGAATATATATATTTTTAGCCTATTTCACTAGATTATATGATGTTTGTTAAAACTTTTATGCACAGCTATTTCCTTTAATGCTTGCACAAAATACATTTTTTGTAATTTGGGCTTACATTAACTGTAACAGTTTGAACTCACCACATTATGTGCACACTGTCTTACTACAAGACCTTTCCAACTACAAATTGTCTGGTACAAGAAAACAAATTCAGAAAGGTTTGAAAAAAGTGAGTACCTCCAGCCATTAACAAAGGAGAATAATGCAAATGTAATAAGGCATCTCTGCTCTGCTTTCTTTGAATTCATAATGGTAATGCACCTGTCCTTGACTGAATTTTAGGTGCTGGGAAACTCTTGAAATCGCATGGAATGGTTTGAAGAAAATCACTTAATACATAATTAAGTGAAGACCGCTTATCATCTGACTTGACTGCAAGGTTAATATGTGCAGTGAAAAACTATAACATCACACCAAATTCAGCTTTGCAATTATAAGCATTCTGTTATGATAAATTATTTATACTATAATAAATGGAACCATTACAAAAATGCACCTTTTCTCCACTAATTCATGTAAACCGACATCCTATTTCCGTGCAACTAAATCTGACATTTTTTTATATACACTTTGTTGGCTGGGTTAATCCCACTTGTCCAGTAGCCTTTTTTCAGGTAAGACTTAAGGTGGTTTGGGCAGTTTTTCCATCTCTCTCTCTCTCTACTTTCTGGTTTTAAAAGCCAGTGTTTGTGCTTGTTTCCTGCCTTTCCTGTAACTAGTCTAGTCCAGATACAGACTTGCTGTATCCAGGACTGTTTGTAAGCTCCTGAGCGGTGCCAACGTCTGCTCTTCAGTTTCTCCCTTAGATCTACTAGTTCTCTCCTCTCTTACACTTATAGTAGCTTATTAGTCTAGCATTTTAGCAGACTTCTTGTAGCAATTATTGCAGCACACAAAAGTGCTACCAGCACTAAACGTTCTACAAAGAAACAGATCCAGTACTTATTATCAATGTCCACCCCACCAGGCATGTCTAAAGGTCAGTTCCCTGTGCTTTCTCCTATTAACCTGATGAACCTGGGCATCCTGAGGCAATGTAGCAACTGCCTCAGGTACACCGACAACCTTCTACTCTTACCTCCCAACACTAAGACTTGCGAGAAATGCACTTATATATCCAAATTGGAAGCCACACTGTCTCCAGCATAGACCAGAATAGCTGGTCAAGAAGAGAAGGTCAACACTTGCACCACACCACATGGAAAACATAGCCCTCCAGAACACACACCAGCACTGCCTTCACATAAAAACACAAACCACACACCCTCCTTCACGAAGGCTCTCAATAAAAATTTACCCAAGCACCAGAGACCTCCAAGGCAGAAACGCACGTGACCACCACAACACAACACTAATCACGAGACACATAACTCTCCTAAACAGTGTGCCACTCAACCAAAGCCCCTAAGGCAAAACAGCATGCCCAATACACAAGTCATAGGTGACTCGATAGTGAGGTACACTGATGTCCCACTCACTAGGTTGAATAAGGAGAAAGTAACAGTCCGCTGCCTGTCAGGTGCCAGGATCCGTCAGATAACGCATGCACTCAGGTCCCTCAACAACAGGTACAAATATAACTCTATCATTGTACATGTGGGTATAAATGATCTGATATGTACCTCCCTGGACTACATGAAAAGAGACATGGAGGAGCTCTCGGATTATGTAGCCCAGACAGGTATGAGCCTAGCCCTGAGCAGCATCCTAGCATCACCCAGAATGATACCACAGTACAAGCAGAAAATGATGATTTCAACAATTGGCTAAGTTTCTGGTGCTATTCTAAGGGGATTCAGTATCTGCCTGGGATGACATGATTGACAGACCTCGATGCTTTACCAGAGATGGCCTGCATCTGTCACCCCTGGGGCTTCCGGATACTGGCCAAGGCTCTTGCCACTGCTATATTGCCTTTTTTAGGTGGTGTTCCAAAGACCAAATTACCACCATAACACCTACAAACAAATGCAATCTGAGGGTCATGTTCAATGCTAGAAGTCTAAATCTCAAAATGCACTCGCTCGAAGCACTCCTTAAAATGGAGGACATTGACATTTGTGCTGTAATAGAGACCTGGTTCAAGGCAGCAGAAAGTACCCCTGCACTACCAGGCTATAACTCATTTCACACCTTTTGGCCCCAGAACTTGGATCGAAGCTCCAAAGGCAGTGGTATTTCCATATTCATAAAGGATGCACACACCTCCAGACTGGTAGCCCAACATAATGCATCAGAGATACTTCAGGTGCAGCTAACATTGGGTAAGACTGTGATTCAGGTTGTAGCCTGCTATAGCTCCCCAGCCATGTCCCAAGACTCACACTCCACGTTCCTAAGCACCCTGGAGAATATTAGGGTCCAATCTAACACTCTCTTACTAGGCGACTTCAACTACCCCTCCATTAACTGGGAAAACTACTCATGTACCAATACACTTGCCCAATGTTTCCTGGAGTTCATTAATTCCAATGCCTGGACCAGCTCGTTCTTACACCCACTACAGGTAGAAACATCCTTGACCTGGTCATTACTAACATGGGCGGCCATTGCTCTACACAGTCAGCTCCTCCCTGGTTAGATCTGACCACAAACTAATCACCTTGGAAATCCACATCCCTCCCACCCCCCCTGCAAAGATAACCACCATGAAAAACTTCTCCAAAGCTAACTTTGGGCTCCTAAAAACAGAGGTGGCTAACTTCACGGCACCCATGCAAATGTAGAATAGTTTATGACCGCCGAATCATACACCAGTGCACTGTACAAACACATTGTAATAAAATTTTGTATGAACAACTACTCTGTATCAGGCATAATAAGGGTTAAGCTATCTTGTGTGCAAAGAAAGAATTTCTAAAAGAACTGTTTGACCTGTTTAAACAGGCTGACCATGAAAGAATGTGCAGATGTTAACCTGCAGTCCGAGAAAGAACAGAACTTGTAATTATCTTATGACCCTTGCATATTTCTGTCTTAACTGAAACTGACCCTTGCATATTTCTGTCTTAACTGAAATTCAGTGTCTGATAAACATCTTGTTGAGTATGTGTGTGTACGTGCAGAAGGGGCTATAAAAACCCCTGCAGTTTGTACAGAAGTTAGACTGCTGATATTCCACCATCGATGTGGCAGGTCTCCATGCATGTAAATAAAGCTTTTTATTTGCTTATCAAAATCACTGTGTTTCTTCTGGCGAATGTTGGAGAAATAAGTATTTTTCTTTTAACATTTTCTGGCGCCCAACGTGGGGCCACCTCTTCATGGTGCGAATCACACAAGAGGGACTGAAAACCTGTACAGGAAGGGAGAACGAATCACGGACTCCCTGATAAGTGAAAGACCTCCGACGAAATCTTGTCGTAAGTAGAGGCCAGTCGCTCTTGATGCAATCCGTGAGACGGTGACGAACGAAAGGGCGGAAGACTCACAGCAAGGTAAGCTTTCCCTTTTTTTTTAATAACGGATAGGGAAAAAGGAAGGGACTAGTCATAAGGGACAATTGTTTGTTAAAAAAGGACTATCTTTAAGTAAAAATTCTAAAGATAGCTAGAGATCTCAGGAAAAAGGAATACTTTCTCTTTTTAATAAGGGAAATGGGAACAGGAAATAGCTGCTGTTCAACAGAAAAAACTGAAGTTAGTGAAGATGAACAACATATGTTTAAATTACATCCAAAAAATCTAAAATATTTGGACAAATGGAAGATGGAGTATCAGTTTTCAGGCAAATTAGATAAATACCAATGTCAGAGGTTGGTAAGGGACCTGCGCATAGACGCAGGCAGCAGAGTAAAAGATCAAAAAAAGGTGGGATTCCCACAAGCACAAAAATGGCTTGAGGAAGCAAACAAAATGTATCTTAGTAAAACTTTGGCTAAAAGGGATGATTCAAGTGCAAAATCTACGTTCTTTGTTAACAAAGAAGACGATGAAACCATTGTATCTGCTCGTCGTAATCCTTCAGCCCCGCCCTACCTCATGGAAGGAGTGGAGGGGGAAGAGGCGGTTAAGCCACCACAGTATCAGGAAACTGAAAAAGATAAGGTCCCCTCCGTCATATATCCTCCGATACCACCCGTAACACTGCAAAAAACTCCTGGCACTTCCAGGGAACTACGAAACCGAAAGGTAGGGGGAGGTGAGTGGAAAATAAAGGATAAATCAGGGCCAGATAGTGAGGGTGAATACCCTTTGATTCAAGTAGCAAATCCTCAGGCAGGAGTGGACGGACAGGGTCCTACAATCCTGGTTTACCGCCCCTGGACTAAAGAAGACATTAGAAAGGCTGTAGAAGGAATCCCCCACCCAAAAGACAATAAGAAGAAATTTGCAGATGACATGCACGGTATGCAAATAAGTTATAAACTTAATAGTACTGAAGTTGAACAGGTACTACGACAGATTTTAGGTCCTGACTGGCACCTTATCTGTGGAGATTGGGAACCTCTTACAGAGGACGAGGAGCCTCTTGGTCATGATACTGCAGAATTTGAGAGGCAACTTAAAAAGTTACTTGAGGGGGTCGCAAAAAAATGGAAGGCACGTGCAAACTGGACACGCATTAATCAATGCATACAGTGCAATGACGAGAAAGTAGATCATTACTTACAGTGTTTAACTGTTATTTTTAATGACCATAGTGGCATAGAAGTGCCCACTAATCAGGAGACAGACTCATCATATGAACAACAGTTAAAGAATGCCTTTTTGAAAGGGTGTAGATCTCCGATTAGTAATTTTATTACTAAACATATGATAGACCACAGAACAGCATAGTTACAACCACTGTTAGAATATGCTAGGCATGCGGAGAAGTATATAGCGGATAAAAAGAAGAAACAAGCACAGACCCTCATGGTTAATTCAGATGGCACGATTATGTTGCTGCAAGGTCAACCTAATAGGGGCAGAGGAAGGGGCAGAGGCAGGGGGCGAGGAAATGTAGGACACTCTGAGGATTACGAGGGAAGGGTAAGGAGGGGGGAATGTTTTAAGTGTGGTAAGAAAGGACATTTTGCAAGAGATTGTCGTAGCTCAGGACAACCGGGTGCCTTACAACCACCGGCGCAGTCCTCAGCATGACTATATGATGGTGAGGAAGGGTGGCCAGGGCCACCGGATGAAATTATGGAAGGTTATGAGGAGGAGAACAAAGAGACCAAAGGGGAATGTGCAGGATGGGAACATGAGCAAAGCAGTTTTTCTGCTGATGGAGAATATCAAGTTGTCAATTTGACAGCATTAGCGTCAACTATGAAACTGGAGGTGCAACCTGTGATTAGTTTTGTTGAAGGACAAGAAGTAGAATTCTTGTGTGATTCAGGAGCAACTAGGACCTTGCTAAAACATACTGTTGTGCCATCTGATGCAGCCACGAGTGATTATGTATTAGTAAAAGCGGCAAATGGACGGATTTATAAAGAACCGCTGTCTCGACCGCTGTGGTTCACAGACCCTCAAACAAACCAGACCATTAGGTTTTGTGTAATTATTTCACATATTTGCCCTGTTAATTTGTTAGGAAGGACCTAATGCATGTTTTTGGTATAGCAGCAGTCCCCACAGCCCATGGTATACAGGCCAAGTGAGTATAACTTGAAGCTGCATTTTTGCAAGAAGGACAGGGAGATTTACATGACTGGTACAGTAATGATTTGGTCTCTACAGGTCCTCAAAGCGTAACAAATGACTTACTAAATTTGGCTTTAAGTAAGTATGGTCATCAACCACCAGTGAAGGCAGAACAGTTGCACTGTACAATGTACTATAGAAAATTGATAGGTCCTGATACGGTATATGAAACACTGTTTTTTAAATATAAAATCACGAAGATTGTTTTAAAGCAACTGTACTGGGATAAATTAGGAAACTCTGCAGCCACATGCAGTCTCAAGAAAGATATGCTAGCTCTTTTTAGGAGTAATCTTACACCACATGTATCTGTAATGAAAGAGGAAGAACAGGCTTGGGTCTCTGTAGGTAAAAAGGTAACGGAATGGAGTACCTTGTCGGAAGAACAGTTACAAAGCAGGGGGGGGTTCAGGTACAAAAGTTGAATTGGGTCATGCAGGCTAGACCCACAGTACATTTGAGGTAGGATAGGGCGTTGCCCAGCTGACTTCTCATGCTGAGTCCGCAAGAAGAAAATGATTTGCGGACTATACCACAGTCTTTGTGGTCGACTGGGCAGCATGATATAGGATTAATGAAAACAGCAGGTGCGGTCAAAATCACACCTAAATCTGATTATAGACCACACAAACGACAGTACCCGTTGAGCAAAATAGCAGAAGGAGGAATTTCTCTGGTAATTGAAGCATTACTACGGGCAGGGGTCTTGATCCCGTGAGCAGATTCACCATGTAATACACCCTTGTTTCCAGTAAGGAAGCCGGACGGAACTTGGAGGATGGTACAGGATTTACAGGCTGTCAAAGCAGCCATAGTACCAAGGGCCCCGGTAGTTCCTGATCCGTCTGTCCTACTCAATGATATCCTTCCCACAGACTGATATTTTACAGTTATTGATATTAGCAATGCATTTTTCTCTATCCCATTACATGAGGATAGCAGGTTCTGGTTCGCCTTTACATTTATGGGCAAATGTTACACATACACATGATTGCCTCAAGGTTACTGTGAGAGTCCTACTGTATTTTCTCAGGAAATGTCAGTGAACCTGGCTCAATTTACACCGGAGCATGGAAGTCATCTATTGCTGTACGTAGACGACATCCTTCTGGCTGCACCTACAGAATCTGCCTATAAGACGGACTCCCTGCGACTTCTACATTTTCTAGCAAAAGAAGGACACAAGATAAATAAGTTTAAATTACAATTTTGTAAACTAGAGGTACGCTATTTGGGTTATTTAATATCTAACAAAGGCAGGCAACTTGATGGTACTAGAAAGGAAGCTATTCTCCAGGCACCTATGCCCCTCACAAAAAAGGAAATGATGTCATTTTTGGAGATTACTAACTTTTGCCGTAGTTGGATACCTAACTATGCTGAGGAAGTAGGTCCTTTATCGGATCTGATCTTTGCACTCCCAATGGTGGCAAATGATCCCATTTCTTGGACGGATAGGTCCATTCAAGCGTTTACTCAGATCAAACAATTGATAGCAAGTTCAGCAGTTCTAGGTTTCCCTGATTATTCCAAACCTTTTATTCAGACTGTGGACTGTAAAGGCGGATACATGACATCTGTCCTGTTGCAGTCGCATGGGGACAAACTCAAACCCCTGGCTTTTTATTCATGTAAACTGGATGCTGTTGCATGATCATTACCACACTGCGTGCAGGCGGTGGTGGCGGCGTCATTGGCCATTCAAGCTTCGGCGGCACTCATTTTATTTCATCCTCTAACCTTACGAGTACCGCACTCAGTAGCAGCGATTCTGCTACAGGATAAGTTAACTTTTCTATCTCCAAGTAGACACTTATCATGTATGACTATTTTGTTGTCTCAACCCCACATGACTGTTGAACGATGTACTACTTTAAACCCGGCTACTCTCCTCCCCACACCAGCTGATGGAACTCCACATGTGTGCCTGGACATGATTCATGCGAATGTTTTACCTAGACCTGACCTTAAAGATCAACCCTTACCAAACACTGACTGGACCTTATTTGTCGATGGGTCGGCCCGTAAAAATGAGATAGGTAACACCCAAGTAGGTTATGCAGTAACAACTGGTACACACATCATAGAAGCTAATCCTCTCCCCAGGAACTTGTCCGCACAAGCAGCGGAATTGATTGCTTTGACCAGGGCATGCGCTTTGTCGGAAGGTAAAGCAGCCACTATCTATACAGATAGTCAGTATGCTTTTTCTACGGTGCATGTCTTTGCCCAGCAATGTAAAAATATGGGAATGGTCACTGCTTCGGGAAAAGAAATCAGGCATAAAACCCTCATCTTGGATCTTTTACAGGCTATCCAACTACCTAGTAGGCTAGCAATTTGCAAATGCGCGGCTCACACTAGTGCTAAATATCTGGTAGCATTAGGGAACACCCAAGCTGATAAGACCGCAAAGGAAATTGCTCTAACATCCGCTTTTGCACTTGAAACAGACTTGCAACCATCAGATAACCTTAATCTACAACCCTTACGGGTCATGCAAGAGTTAAGCACTAAGCAGGAAAAGCAAAAATGGATAAGATATGGGGTGACACATGAGCAAGGGGTTTATGTAGGACCAGATGGTAAATACGTTTTACCAACGAATTTATTTCGCTATGCCTCCCTCATTACTCATGGGCCATCTCACAACGGTCCAGCAGCTATGGTTCAGGTAGTGCAACAAGTATTTTGGAGTAAAGGATTTGTAGCATATGCAAAACGTTTTTGTCTGTCTTGTCTTGTCTGTGCTCGTTTTCATGGGCAGGGTGGTATACATGTTGCACCGGCAACCTTCCCAGTTCCACCCTATCCCTTTCATACCATCTGTATGGATTTCATTGAACTTACCCCTGCACAGCAGAAAAGGTTTGTATTAGTTATCATTGATGCATTTTCTAAATGGGTTGAAGCTTTTCCCGTCACTCATCCGGATGCTTCAACAGTGGCAAAAATTCTAACGAATGATATTATTACACATTTTGGAATTCCAGTACGCATCTATTCTGATAATGGCACTCATTTTGTTAATCAAGTTATTCAGAAATTGGCTGTTGTTTTCAAAATTGACCTTAAACACCATTGTGCTTACCATCCGCAGTCAGTCGGGTTGGTCGAACGTCATAATGGTATTCTCAAAAGTAAGTTACGAAAACTCATGGCTGAGACACATCAGTCTTGGATTACCTGCTTACCTTTGGCACTTCTCTCCATGCGGACCACACCTACCTCCAAAGGTATTATGTCATTTGAACTCCTTTTTGGCCGCCCCTATTACGTCCCACAATGGCAGGGGATATTGCCTGCGGAACGTGAGGGGGGTGAGGAGTTAGCAGATTACATGAGAAAATTGCTGACAAAAACTAAAACGCCTCTAACAAATGATTGCTTTTCAGATCAACAGAAGAGCAGAATTCTCGAAGTTAGGCCTGGAGATTGGGTCTGGATCAAGATAATCAAGAGAAAAAACTGGGCTTCTCCAAAGTGGGAAGGTCCATATCAAGTGCTGATTTCGACTCCTACTGCGGTTCGAATAAAAGAACGAACATCGTAGATCCACTTAACACCTTGTAAACTGGTAAAACAGTTTGAGCTGGACAAAAATTTAGGTCCCCCTGAGGAACCTTAAGAAGTGACAAAGGGGGGTGGTATTTAATTATTTTTGAGTACAATTTTTAGTTTTAATATTTTTTGTGTAGTTGTGTATCCATTTTAGTTTTCTTCGAATGAAGAAATGGAGTATTTCGTACCTGAAAGAAGACAAAGAGACAATGATAATACACGGGAGCAGCCTTTCCCACAGAAAGATTGTACAATAATTTTGTTAACAGTCATTGTGATTATTGTGTTTCTGTTTTGGCCATTTTTATTTTCAGATGCTGTTAGTTGAACTAAAAGGAGCACGAAAGACACAACTTGGCATCCACCTTTTAACACATATCAGGCTGCCAAATATGCTTATGCATCGTCTCTTAATGTGTCAAATTGTTGGGTATGTACTGCCATACCTACTGTCCACAGAGGACTAATGTTAAGTACGGTCCCTTTGCGGGCAAATGAAACCTGGACAAATCTAATATATGAGACTTCTAATGTCACTTCAAAAGACAGAATAGCCTTGCAGCTGTTCGGTCGACGAAATGGAACTGTGTGCTTTCAGAAATTTGGTAAAGTTAAAGTAGGATGGAGTTTTTGTAATATAACAGTTCCTTATAAATGTAATAATGACTCCACCTACTGTCACACCACTTATAATTCATTTTGTGAACTCATGCAAAGAACATATGAAGAGGTAAGAAATGATCCTGCTCTTTATAAGCAATTAATAATAATTGATAAAAAGGTATTAAATTCTGAACAAGATTATGTACACAGCAATGTAACTACTAAAGTGGAAAACTGTTATTTTATATGCGGCAGAAAAGCTTATAAGTGGCTACCTGGTAATTGGTCAGGTAGCTGTTTCTTGGGATATTTGGTACCAGCAATAACACATGTATATGCACTACCCCAAGGTAAAATACGAAATGTACGTGCTGTTAATAAACCTGTTAATCCCATAGGTAACATTTATGCATCCTGGATCTATCATCACGATTTAGCCCACAGTAGCAGCAAGGGGCTATCACATATGGACTTGGGTGATGATGTTATTTCTGGTGCTGGTATTCTTCCAGCATATGGGACAGTAAAATCTATCTGGGAACTCAGAAAATTGTCAAAATTGTTAGAGACTCTGAGTAATGCAACTTTTTCTGCGCTAGAATTGGTGACGGACGAATTGATGGCAATGAGAACAGTAGTGTTGCAGAACCGTATGGCGCTCGATTTCACCCTAGCGGCAAAAGGAGGTACTTGCACTCTTATCCAAGAGGAGTGCTGTTCGTTTATCCCGGATAATCAGCACGAAATTGAGAGTCACCTCGAAATTATTCAGAAGGTGTCTGAACTGACAAAAGCAGGACAAAATTCATTGACTGAATTCTTCCATAACTGGTTTGGAAGTTGGGGAAGTGTTTTTATGAACATTTTAATTGCTGTATGTGTTGGTGCCATTATATTCTTGTTTCTAGGTTGCTGTTGTATTCCATGCATCCGAATGTTGATGTCTAATGTAATAACTGCCAATATGACAAAAGCTTACTATTTTGGGTACAAAGGATACGAATCAGATGAAACGTTGTATGACCAGGATGTGTAGTGTAATATTTTGCTGATACAAAGTGTTGTTAGGGGGGAAATGTAATAAAATTCTGTATGAACAACTACTTTGTATCAGGCATAATAAGGGTTAAACTATCTTGTGTGCAAAGAAAGAATTTCTAAAAGAACTGTTTGACCTGTTTAAACAGGCTGACCATGAAAGAATGTGCAGATGTTAACCTGCAGTCCGAGAAAGAACAGAACTTGTAATTATCTTATGACCCTTGCATATTTCTGTCTTAACTGAAATTGACCCTTGCATATTTCTGTCTTAACTGAAATTCAGTGTCTGATAAACATCTTGTTGAGTATGTGTGTGTACGTGCAGAAGGGGCTATAAAACCCCCTGCAGTTTGTACAGACGTTAGACTGCTGACATTCCACCATCGATGTGGCAGGTCTCCATGCATGTAAATAAAGCTTTTTATTTGCTTATCGAAATTGCTGTGTTTCTTCTGGCGAATGTTGGAGAAATAAGTGTTTTTCTTTTAACACACGTAGACAAATGCATGGATCTTGCCATACCCAATAGAACCAAGACAATCTCCTCCAAAAAAAGGAAGCCAGTCTGGTGGTCCCTTGCCATAAACAAACTCTACAACAAAAAGAGGACACTGATGTGGAATAAGGTGAAGTCCCAAGACTGGAAAAACTCCCTTATCAGCCTCAACAAAAAGCTGAGATCCATCATCAAATCCTCTAAAGCTAGCTATGAAAACAGAATTGCAGCAGATAGTAAAGGCAACCACAAAGCCTTCTATAGTTATGTAAAGAAACTCCATGGCAATACCCAGATTTGCTCTGAGCTACTGCACAATGATACCTCCAATGTTGAGCCAACAGATACTGCCAGTATACTGGCTGACAGATTCAGTGCCAACTTCACCCCCCCCCCCAAGGACCAATCATAATACCAGTAGATTGCCAGGCATCCAGTATTACTGCTGCACAGGTTAAAACAGCACTGTCCAAGGTCAAGAACACAGCTTCTATGGGACCTGACAATATCCCTGGCTGTGTTCTACATAAACTACAGAGTGAACTGGCACCTCACCTGTGTGCCCTGTTCAGTCACAACCTCACCTTAAGCTATGGTGCACTGCTACAGTCATCTCTCTCCACAAAGGAGGAGTGACTACAGACCCTGGAAACTGACACCCCATTAGCCTGACGAGCCTGATATGCAAAGCTATGGAACGCATCATCATGGACCTAATAAACGAGGATATAGGGAATCTCCAAACTCTGGATCCCATACAGTTTGGTTTTGTGAAGGGTAGATCATGTCTGTTCAACTTGGTCGACTTCTTTGAGTCAGTCACCAGAGCTGTGGATGAAGGCAAGGTGGTTCATACAGTCTACCTTGATCTGGCCAAAACTTTTGATACCATTCCCCACTCAGGAATCATAGAAAAACTCACTAAGCTAGGCATCAACCCCTATATCACCAGGTGGGTTGAAAACCGCCTTACAGATAGAACCCGCAGTGTGAAAGTAGCTGACTCAAAGTCAGACTGCTGACTAGTCATGAGTGGAGTCCCACAGGGTTTGGTCCTGGGTCTTCTCCTGTTTGGTATTTACTTCTCTGAAGTCCAGGCCAACATGAAGGGACTCTGGATGACAAAGTTCGCAGACGATTGCAAGTTGGGAGTTATTATTAACTCCCCAAGTCATGTTGACATCCTACAGAATGCCCTCACTGAGACCAACGACTGGTTGTCAGAACCATGGCCTTAAGCTCAATGCCAAAAAATGTGTCATCATCTCCTGTGGGAAAAACCTGGTTCCCATGAATTACCACATTGATGGTAGTCCACTGAACACAGAAGGCATTATAAGGGATCTGGGAACACAGGTTAACAGCAACCTCTCTTTTGATCACCACATTGCCACTGTGGTCAGAAAGTCCTTCTATGTGGCACACCTCATTACTAAGGGTTTTCCATCCAGGAAGAAAGAGGTTAGTGTCTCCCTCTACCCTTCCCTCATTAGGTCAATCATCGAGTACAATGCCCTATTTGCCGTGTACCTCACTAGACACCTGCAACAACTGGAGAGGCCGCAAAAGTACCTCACAAAGAGGATCCTAGGCCTTAAACACTTGTCCTATATTGACAGACTCAAAAAAACAACTATTCTCTGTCTCATATCACCTACTTAGAGGCGATCTCTGCTTGATGTACAAAGCCATGTCTGACCCAGCTCTGTTAGAAATGCTACATCTAAAGAAATCCCAATTCCTCCGCACCACATGCTCCAGAGACCTCAACCTCACTGCCACAATTAACAGAAAATGCTTGAAGGACAGGTTCATAACCCAGAGACTGCCCCTGCTATGGAATAGACTTCCTAAGCATGTCAAGCAGAGCACCTCGCTGACCCTCTTCAAGAGAAATCTTGATGAGTGGATGGGAAACCGAAAATTCACCTGGGGATAACTTCAGTGGCTCTACTTGTCACAGGCACTGGGAACTAAGGTCAGGTGGCACTATGCCAGGGTAATCCTATGGCTAGGCTTGTAAAGGCCCCAGGGCCATTAGCCTAGTACACACCTATGAACCTATGGTATTCATAATGACTAGGGGAAATTTGGATAGGGCATGGGGGAACTTTCCCTACTCTTTTCAATAAGTGCCACAGGACCTTTTACATCCAGCTGATCTACCACCATTTCAGGTAGACCAGGCCGAAGTTTAATATTTCAGCTGAATTAGTCCAGTTTTGTGGGAACCAGTCATTTCATCACTGACCACTTTGTTGAAGATCATTCTGTTAAGACTGATTAATTAGCAAAATATCATCCAAAATGTAAAATCAGATTTTATGGTGGCTTCTCTGCTACTCACTAAGTGCAAAATGGACAAAGAACCATCTCACTGCCCATATTGTGGTAAAAATGAACTGCTTGATTGTTGTTTTATATAGGAAATATCTATCCCATGTAGTTTCTAATGCGCCAGCAGTGATTCCTTTCTTTTGAACAATTTCCTCCATTTTATGTTTGTGTGACCATGGAGTTTGGGAGTTGTGGGGGGAGTGCTCCCCATAGTGGGCTGTAGGATGCTTACCCCTACAAAAACATTTACATTTAATTTTTTTTCATCAGGTTAGGCAACTTAAAAATAGGTGCAATACATAGGGACGTAAAATGGCCGCAGCCAATTGGTGGCGGCGGGACTTTGCCCAGATATAAAAATGGTTAAAATCTTGGCTGAATCACAAAAGAAAGGAAAAGGAGGAAATTAAATAGAAATGAGAATTATGGGAACAATACATGCAGAATAATGTTCAGCAGGACAAGGAGAGAGGTTTAAGGGAAGGCAGGAATTCAGTAATTTATGTAATGCTGGACTGACAATGGCTCCAAAGAAAGAAAAGATATGTGATGTATAATGTAGGTAAATGGAAAAATGTTAATATGGTTTGTTTTCTTTTCTGTTAATGTATGTTTGCCTATGTCTTAAGTAATAATTTAGTAAAGGTGTTTAAAAAAGATATCTCAACTAAACTGACTTTAGTTTGGCATTGTAGTTTTCAATTAGAATTGTACATATTTTTTATTTTAAATAACAGAAAATTGTATCTGCAACTATTTGTTTGTTACTATTTTCAAAAATATCACAATTCCAAGACATCAAGTTCTTTTGTACATTGACAGACGTTAGAGAATGGGCGAAGTATACGTTGGCACCATCAGTGGAAAACAAACTTCCCCCAGCAGTGTCTTAACCTACAGGTAATGCCTGCTGAAAAATGAGTCTGCCCCTTCACACCAGCATATTAAGCTGCAGTGGAACTCGGACTGAAAGAATGCTAACAGCTGCCATTATTTTATACTCACTAAGCAGCACTTTTGCTGTTTAGCGAGTGTAAAATAATAATAATAAGAAAATAAAAAAAAAGAAAAAAGAAAAGTGCGTGTGTTTATGTCTGTGTGCGTCAGTGTATGCATGCATAAGACTGAAATCGACTGAGCCATTATTTTACACTGCAGCACTTTTGCCGTTTAGCAATTGTAAAAGTAGAAGAACCATAAAAAAAGAAAGAAAAATGTATGTGTGTGTGTGTGTGTGTGTGTGTGTGTGTGTGTGTGTGTGTGTGTGTGTGTGTGTGTGTGTGTGTGTGCGTTTGTTTATGTGTCTGTCTTCGTGTGTTAGTGTCACACCTCTCAACCTTTAAGAGCAAGAAATCTAGACATAGCTTGACATAATAGGGGGACAAAGGCCCAAAACTAAGGACATATTTTAAATATTACTCTTGTAAACTTAGAAAGTTACTAGAACAACAGGATTTGGATTAGCATGAATTTTCTGAAAGATATGAAGTCTGAAACTCAAATGTATCTCATTATTTAACGATTTCATTCCTTAGCTCATCCCAGTGATTTTCCAGAAAAACCACAAATTTTATGAGGAACAGACTGAAAATAAGCAGCACAACTCTAAACATTCTGCAAAAATTTGGACAATTGAGAGATATGTATGAGTACATGAAAGCAGAAGTGTGTGTGTGTGTGTGTGTGTGTGTGTGTGTGTGTGTGTGTGTGTGTGTGTGTGTGTGTTGAGCGAACGCGGTCGAGCAGTGGCAGCGGCAGCAGTTAAGAGATTTGCATACCTTTTGACCCCTTAGCTCAAGAAATCTTGATAAAGCCTAAAATAAAGGGGGAACAGAGGCTCAAAAATAGGAACAAACACTGCACTTATAAAATTACAAAGTTGCTTGTATTGCTAATCGAACTTGCAGTGACTGGGCCATAGTCAGAAATTTATCTGAAAAAAGCTGTCTGAGGTGGGTAACGACATCTGTGTACGGCCATTTAGTGTTGTAGATGCTGTAGTCTATACTACTACCTAGAGTACATATATGTCTTTGCAGACCCAGAGCCTAACCTTAAACTGTGTCTACCACAGCTCTTTGTTTAATAGTTTTTTTTTTCCTTTGCACATTTTCCTTGATTTCTGGTATTTAGTTGTAATCTGCACACACATAGAAAGCTTTATTAGGGCTAGGTATGTCCAACATAAATGGCATGGAACTGCAAGTAGTAGAAAAAAGGAAGGAAAAAGGGTGTCCTGTACAACTCTAGGGGACTACAGAACTATCAGATACTGCCAGTGACTGCAATATATGAAATAAGAAACCACAGAACAATGTAACATGGGGAAGGAATTGGCAGCTCCTTGCATTTGGGGGGCTGCTGTGTACAGGAAGACTGAAATAATCCTGACACAAGGCTAAGAGTTAGAACATCCTTCTTGAACTTTATAAAAAGGACATTTATAAAATAAATAAATAAATAAATAATAGCAGAGTAGCACTAAACTAACATGTATTGTCTCCTTGCGTATCAGTGAAAATACCTTCATGGAATTAAACATACACAGACACTAGGAACCTTGATTCAGATAAAAACCCAAGCCATTAAAATACGATTAACACTAATATCAAATTATTGTTAATCAGATTAAACAAACTATTTAAAATCTTAAAGAAAAACATAATCAAACATAGTCAAAAAGCTAATACTTACAGAAAATGCATAAATCTACACTCAAAGCAAAAGCCTACATCATAAATCTAAATTTAGACCTGTAAGCATCAATTAATAATTGCTCATAATGTTATACCTCTCTGACATGACATGTATATTGCTAGTATATTCTCATATCAAGGTATTTACAAAACTCATGTATTTCTTTTTTATCTATAATTAACAGTGTAATTTGTACCATTCTGAAGCTTTTCCTCCCAGGAGTCCACTTAAAAGGGGTACATTCCTCAGCTAGATTAGCCCAGTCAACAAAAGGAAATAATTAAAATAAATGTTTCACATTTCAGTATTCTTAGACATATTTAATGCTACTGGTTTTCTTGTCTACAATTTGATACAACATAGTGATAGAAAAATCTGAAACTAAACCGTTGTGAAACTAAAAAAAATGCATAGCAATGGGGCTATGGACATCTGCATGAGTTATGGATATCCTGTATTCCTATCCTGCATTCTTATTTTAAACATACTTTTCATTTCACCTGCATTTACTAGATTGAAGGTGTACCAGAAAACATAAACTGCATACTTATTATCTTTTCCCATTAATGAACATTTCATCCAGTATAACACACTGAAAAAACTACAGTGACTGCATGGAAAACACTCTATAGTCACCAAACTCTCTACTAAAGGATGTGTCATGTCTCCTAAATTTGCTATGCACCAAGCAGTCTGAAATATTTTTACCTCTGCAATAAAAACATTTTGGTTTGAGGGCAAAAGAGATTATCAAATGACATATACCAGGCTTTTTCACAATATTTACTGCTTGATTAGTCACATAGCTGCATTCTGTAGGTTCACAGGTACTTACTAGGGTATTGATCTGTGAGGATATTAAGAAGCCTAGTCTTTTATTCCCATGATTCTTTTAGCCCTTATATTTTGTGGCCAAATAACCTGTGGACAGAGTAAGAAAATGTTGGTACATTAAATTGTTGCCCCAATCCATGATGGCAATAAGTGCTAAACTGGGGGGCATTGCAGTTTTCCAATTCATTAATCCAAATCATGTTTGAATAGAGTAAGAAATGTATTTTGCTTTATGCAGAGTGGAAGACAGTTCCATTAAAGATGTATTCTTTGTGATACATACCTATCCTGCCAACATAGTCTATTTATGATACAAAAGAGTTTGTGATCCACACAGATGACCAGGGCTGGTGGATTGTGGCTAAAGTAAATATCCAGCAGGGTAACCTCATTTTTAGCAAATTTATATGGGCCTAATCAAGATAACCCTAAATCATTAAAGCAAACGGGTGAAAAGATTCTTCCTTTCCTACATCTGTCTTATGGGCTTGTAATGTCAGGTGGACTTCAACATGGTCATGGACTGCCTATATTAAATAGAATGTCTAGCAGTACAATTCATACACCTAAGGCTGCTAAGGCATTAAATAATTTGTTGATGAGTTTCTGGTAGTAGATATGTTCATAGGTTCATAGGTAGGTACTAGGCTATCTGAACAAGGGCATTTATAAGCCTTGCCAGAGTGTGTCAGATTTTGCCGCCCCATTGATTAATTAACTGAGCCTCTGTCAAGAAGAGCCAATGAAGTGATCCCAGGGGTGTATTTTCTGTTACCCATCCACTCGTCAAGGTTTCTCTTGAAGAGTGTTAGTGAGGAGTTCTGCCTAATGTAGTTAGGAATTTTGTTCCAAAGCATGGGGAGTCTCTGTGACAGGAATCTATCCCTCCAGCATGTTCTATTTATTGTTGTGGTGAGGTTTAGCTCACTAGAGCAAGTGGTTCGCAGTGACTTGGATTTCTTTAGGAGGAGCATGTCCATCAATTCTGAGTTGGACATGGCTTTGTAAATCAGGCGGAGATCAACTCTGAGTAAGTGATATGCCACTGAGTACAGACAGAGTTTTTCCAGTCGGGCTGCATAGGACATATGTATGAGGCCAGTAATCCTCTTGCTGAGGTACTTTTGTGGTCTTTCCAGCTGTTGGAAGTGTCTTGTGAGGTACATCCCAAATGGGGCATTGTACTCTATGATGGGTCTGATGAGTGACGAGTAGAGGGGCACTATAACCTTTTTATTTCTAGATGCGAACCCATTAGTAATTAGATGGGCTACATAGAAGGATTTCCTAACTACTTTGGCAATATGATTGTCAAAGGAGCGATCACTATCTACCTGGGTCCCCAGATCTCTTATTACCTCTTCTATATTAAGGGGGGCTGCCACCTACGTGGTAATTCATGGGTGTTTTGTTTTTTCTAAACGGGATGACTATGCATTTTTTGGCATTTAGCTTGAGACCATGACTTTGACACCAGGTGTCTGTCTCAGTAAGGCCCTTTTGGAGAATGTCTGTGTCAGCCGGACAGTCAATTATGGCTCCCAGTTTGCAGTCATTGGCGAACTTGGTTAGCCATAGTCCTCCTGTGTTTGCCTGTACTTCTGAGAAGTATATGCTGAACAGTAGGGGTCCCAGTACCGAGCCTTGTGGGACACCACTTGTGACTGGTTTAGAGTCGAACCTGGAGCCCACTATTCTTACCGTGTGAGTTCTGTCTATAACCCAGTTGGCAACCCATCTCGTGACGTAGGGGTTTATGTTCAGGCTGGTGAGTTTTTCTATAATTCCCGAGTGGGGAATGGTGTCAAAAGCCTTGGTGAGGAAAAGGTAGGCTGTGTGAACCACCTTCCCCTCATCTATGGCCTTGGTAACTGTCTTGAAGAAGTAAACCAGGTTTAGTAGGCATGATCTGCCCTTAACAAAGCCGAACTGGGTCATGTCAAGTGTTTGGAGGTTCCTAATGTCTTTGTTAATGAGTTCCATGATGATGCACTCCATAGCCTTGCAGACCAGGCTAGTCAGGCTTATGGGGCGATAGTTACTAGGGTCAGTTGTGGCCCCTCCTTTGTGGAGCGGAATAACCGTTGCTGTGCACCATTCTATGGGCACATAGCCTGTTTAGAAGTTGAGGTTGAACAGTGTGTTTAGGTGGGGGGTTAGTTCGTTCTGTAGTTCGTGCAACACGCAGCCTGGGACACCATCTGGCCCCATTGACGATGTGCTTTTGGCTTTTGAAAGGGTTGTTTTCACCTGTGTGTCTGTGATTTCCAGGACACTACACTTTTCTGGTATTGTTGTGGGCCCTTTTGGGGGTGAGAGGGGGGGTGAAGTTTGCATTGAATCTATCTGCCAGGATGTTGGCAGTATCAGTAGATTCAGTATATTTTGTGCTATTTTGCAGTAGCTCAGATCATATCTGCGAATTGCCACTTAGATTCTTGACATAGCTAAAGAAGGCTTTGTGGCTATCTTTCGAATCCTTGGCTAATTTTCTTTCGAAGTTAGCCTTGGATGACTTTATGAGGGACCTTACTTTCTTACTGATACTGATCAGGGATATCTTTCCTTCTTGGGATTTGCTTTTTGTCTGAACTAGTTTCCCCCTTCTATTGTATAGCCTGTTTATGGCAGGGGTCCACCAGACTGGTTTCCTTCTCTTAGGGGAGTGAGTCTTGGTTTTGCTAGGGATGGCACAATCCATGCATCCTTGTAGGTGCTCATAGAGTGCATTTGTAAAGGTGGAGAACTTTCCATCCAACATAGCTTCATTATGCACATCAAGCATTAGGCGTTACGTTAAATATGGTCACAATAAAACTGATGTTTTTTTAGATCATTATATGGTTATGCTACACTACAGTGTAGAATGGAAATTTGATCTGGTATTACTGCAAGACAAGGAATATAAGTGGGCCTGAAAGCAGTTGTCTTCTGGAACTCATTCTGTTCAGATAACAAGAAAAGTTTTGCAAAATGGAAACTGTTTAAGTGGAATTGTCAAGGATTTACTGAAGAGATCCGTTAGGGATATATGACTTTGTTGATTACAAGTCTTAGCGGTTTAAATAATATACTTCAAGAATTAGGTTTAAAATGCAAATGCCTGCAGTGTAAGAATCAAGAAAGTTTGTTAACAGGTTAAGCAACAAATAAAACAAATTCAGTTTTTTGAAATTCATGAGAAATGAGAAAGATTCAAATTATTCCACTGGGCTTCAGGAATTACATTTAATAAGCTAATAGTTTGGAAGTGTAAGGAGCATCAGAAGTACCCTAGTATTTACGACAATAACAAATGACAAAGGGAATATTGTGGTAGATCAGATAGAGATAAACTGTGTTTTAATGAAGAAATATTCTACTATGGCAAAGCTTAGGATATCCAGGGGACAAATGGATCTGTCCTTTGTAGCTGAAATAAATCCTGGTAGCATTAATGACATCACTGAATGGTCCCATTACTATCAAAGAAATTGCCACTGTGATTGATTGATTAATTAAAAGGAAAGCTCCTGAACTGGATGGATTAGACATTGATTTTTATAAAGCATTTAAAAAGCAGTTATGCCCACCTCTATTGTTACTTTTCCAACAAGCAATATCTGTCCAAAGCTTCCCTGCTGGCATTACACAGGCCAAGGCTATAATGCTTTTGAAGCCCCAAAAAGATCTGTTGGATCTCACCAGTTACAGATCTATCTCCCTACTTAACTCAGACCTCAAGATCTTCACAAACATACTATAATATGACTGGAAAGAGTGATAAAAAAATAATTGCAAACAATCATTTAGATATTATCAAAGGCAGATTTGGTGGGCCCGATGCAGTTGGATTACGGGAGAATCTATAGTGGATTTGTTTAAAATGTAATTGTGTTGGGGTATGTAGAGATCGATAAAGCCTTTGATACTATTTCTGGGCCATTTTTATGGGAAGTCTTAAAGTCATCAATTTCCTGTATAATTTATTGAGTGGATTAAACTTTTATATGAAAACCTATCAGGGCATATCTGTACTGATGTCATACTTTCAAAACTAGTGGTGATACATATAAAGGAACAAGGCAGTATCAGTCATAGTCAGAGACCTGTTACTTAAGTTGGACTCATTTTTTGTATTCACATAGGCAAGAGAGTGGCTCCATTAATGACACTGTTTGCTGATTTGTTTGTTTGTTTGTGTCTTTCGGCTTTTCCCGGTTAGGGGTCGCCACAGTGGAACTCCGGTCCGCTAATGACTGGTAGTGGATTTTTACGTACCGGGTTACCAGCCCTGACGCACAACCTTCAATGAAGGCATGCCCCATTCATGTATGCCTCCACACAGAAGATGCTCTAGCTGAGAATCGAATGGGACAACGTCTTGCTATGAGGCGACAACGCTACCGCAGCACCACCGTATCAAAAGAATGGAAAATCCTATCAAGCAGATAAATCCATCTTTGAAACAACTGTATTATTTGGGCAGGTGTATGGGTCTCAGTGTGAATCAGGACAAATCAATTTATTTACCCTTGGCAAAATATAACCATTACAGTCAGAGCCAGATCATGGTTAAATGGGGCCCCAGGCAGATTAATCAACCAGCCTACCTCCACAGCCTTTTCAGTGAACAATTGCTTGTCTGTCTGTCTCAATTACCATATATTTTCTTCTTTATTTTTAGAATGATTACAGATATTTAAATTTAATTTAAAACATTTATTTCAAAAATTTAGTACACAAACATTGGACATTTGCTAAACAAAACAAAAGTCTCACACTGTCAACAGACTTAGCCTGAGCAACAGTAAAAATCTCTTCCTGTTAAGATTTGCACTGGATGTGACAAGGATGGACAGGATTAGGAATCAGTATATTAGAGGGTCAGCTCAGGTTGGACGGTTTGCAGACAAAGTCAGAGAGGCAAGATTGCGTTGGTTTGGACATGTGCTGAGGAGGGATGCTGGCTATATTGTGAAAAGGATGCTAAGGATGGAGCTGCCAGGTAAGAAGAAAAGAGGAAGGCCTAAGATAAGGTTTATGGATGTGGTGAGAGAGGACATGCAGGTGGTTGGTGTGACAGAGCAATATGCAGAGGACAGGAAGAAATGGAAACAGGTGATCCACTGTGGCAACCCTTAAAGGGAACAGCCAAAAGAGAGAAGAGATTTCAAAGTCCCTGTCACTATACTCCGTACTGTATAAACTTCTTAGGGGAGACTTATGCCTGGCCTACAATGTAATCCAGGACCCAAACCTAATGAACTTGCTGCCTATCAGTAAATCAAACAGTACTAGTGCTACCCATTCCAGGGACTTAAATATAGCCTGCAACTTAAATAGGACATGCTGGAGGGACATATACATCTCCCAGTGACTGCTGTGTCTTTGGAACAGGCTACCAATTCATGTGAAACAGAGCACCTTTATGAAACTGCCCAAGAAGAACCTGGATGAGTGGATGGGGCACTGTAAATTCTTACCAGGGATAGAGCCCATAACCCTCCTGTACATGGACAGTCATCACTAAATGCAATCTAGCATACTGACTAGCATTTCTATGGTATTACATTGGGATGAAACAGCTAGGCTTAAAACAATCTCTGGGTTGATAGCCTAGTAATCTCCTATGAACCTATGAAACTCCCAGCATTTTATACTTACACTTAGACACATACACACACGCACACACACACACGCACACACACACACACACACACACACACACACACACACACACACACACACACACACACACACACACTTAACAGTTTGCCCCTAGATGGGGCATTTCATACACAGACTCACTCTTCAAGTCCACTGGTATTTCTGCTCTGCTGTTTACATCCAGTTTGCACACTGATCACTCATTTGCATTTAACCTTTGTCCTAAGCATTCAGAAAACTTAAAATTAAAATTAATCTTTGATTTTACATGGGAGGGGAAAAAGGCCATAAAGGTGGCACAGTAGATAACATTGTTGCTTCACAGCAAGTGGTTCTCTGGTTTGATTCTTGGCTGGGGTGTTTTCTGTGTGGAGTCTGTATGTCCTCCCTGTGTTTGTGTGGGTTTCCTCCATGGGCTCTGGTTTCCTCCCACATTTTAAAGATATGCAGTAGGTGGATTTGACACACTAAATTGGCCATAGGTATGAGTGTGCATGCCAGTGAGTGGTGTGAAGGAAAAGCTACAGTAGGGCTAGGCACTCAAAAGTGTGAAACTTCGCTTTAGATGGTTGTCACTGTTGAAGTGACACCCTGACTCCATGTGAAAAAAATAAATGGGAAAAGGTGTTGTGGATAGATGGATGGAAGGATGCCTAGAATTAGCAGAAAGAATATGCATGTTGCAGCCAAGCATAGATGTCATGTCAGATTTCAATAATTATGGTTGTGGAGCCATGGGCTGGTATTATGCTATACTAAGGAAACCAATGACTCTCATATGGTTTAATGTAGTTTTAACTGTCCATAGTCTACTATTGTCTACTTTGTGAGGGGCTCCCATCATGCAAAATCTGGGACCCCTGAGAGATGGAAAGCTGCTATGAAAAGGAAATCTTACTTACCAAACAGAAAGGAAAGAAAGCCATTATTAAGAGTACTTTCTAATGGAACCACTTACTTATTCAGCTAGATCATAAACCTGTCTGGTGGAACAGTTGTATTTGGTCAGGTATCTGTTAACACTTCACCTATCAAATCAATGTCTCTGCACCTATACATCTCCAGGATAATTACAATTCATCTTCAGCTTGCCGTATCAAACCATTTCTCTTCATTCAGAATCCTATATCCCACAACCAGTCTTCACCAGTACTTGAATAGTTTTACTAGCATCTCCTAGTTAGATACTTTATTTTGTGACACTACTCACCCTTCACCTCTATACTTCTAATATAAACCTTATGACAGCCATATACATACATTATATATATATATATATATATATATATATATATATATATATATATATATATATATATATACACATATATATCTATACATATACATATATATATATATATTTTTATAAAATTGTCTCTGAACATTTTCTGCCCTACCTAGTGCCTTCCCTTATCTCCATGCCTTTTCATTTCTAAGCACTAATCACATGATCTATTATATATATGACAGACCCACTAACATACCTTTTCAAATGCCCTGTGTTCAACACCTACTAATGCATAAGTATCTTTTATACTGTAATAGCTGCCTCTGCTCTCATATGAATCTAATATAATTAGCAAATATATGTATACTTATCAATGTTTATTACTTAATATTTGTTCACGAATATTACTGGATGTTTGTTTAAAAATGCTTATAATATGTCAGAGCTTTCCTCCCCAGACCTCCACTGGAACAGGGTATTTGACTAAAGAAAGACAGACAAACCTGGTAAACAAAAGCAAAATAAAAAAAATACGTAAATAAATAAAAAATAAAATAAAAGTATATGAAACAAATATAGTAACATCTTTTCTGTATGGAACAAAATGAAAATGACCTCTCTTTCCCTGACATCTTACTGGTGGCAATTTTTTCAACTCTGATCCTGCTGGGCAAGGGAAGGTAATATTTGGTGGGCCTGATGCAATTAGATTATGGGATATTCTGCAGTTTGAAGACATCATACAGCATCATGTAATCTCTGCACATTTTATAATGCAATGTAGGAGGATAATCTCTTTCTGCTTTCAAGTTTAAGTTTTAGTAATAAGTTTAAGTATTTTTTCTTGCATTTTTCGACCATTTGTGTTATTCGACGACTGTTTCTGTCTATTTTATAGTGGTATTACCTGTTTTTCCTGTTTTTATAAGCTTTAATTGTTGGTTGCACTTCTTAGTTTAAGTTTGCTTAAAAGTTAAACTACAGGCTAATACACTCAAGTGTACTAGCTTTTGAGAGCATTTAATCGAAAAGCAAAGCATTTATTGTGTTTTCTGTTCTGTCTGTGAAAAAAAACGTGAAAAAAAAACAAAAAAAAAATATTCTTGTTCTCCTAACTTTCCTGGCTAGTTTGTTCCAGTGATCAGATTTTGCTGATCCCTGGGCTTTGTCTTGGTTCCTGTACTTCTCCATTTTCTTTGTTTGGTTAGGGGGAAGTTTCTTTGCTCACCAGTGGGAGTGGGGAGTACTGAGCTGCCTGTAGTTCAGTGGCCATTTTGGGTCATTTCCTGCCTTTTCCAGCCCCCTGCTATAAAGCACGCTTTGGCAGGCTTTTCTGGCTGTAGAGAACTCAGCACAGCTCCTCGTGGTATCCAGCAGAGTTCCTAGAGCAGCAGAGAAAGGAAAAAGCAACTTTCCAGATTTTAAGTATTTTTTCTTGCATTTTTCGACCATTTGTGTTATTCGACGACTGTTTCTGTCTATTTTATAGTGGTATTACCTGTTTTTCCTGTTTTATAAGCTTTAATTGTTGGTTGCACTTCTTAGTTTAAGTTTGCTTAAAAGTTAAACTACAGGCTAATACACTCAAGTGTACTAGCTTTTGATAGCATTTAATCGAAAAGCAAAGCATTTATTGTGTTTTCTGTTCTGTCTGTGAAAAAAACTTGAAAAAAACAAAAAAATATTCTTGTTCTCCTGACTTTCCTGGCTAGTTTGTTCCAGTGATCAGATTTTGCTGATCCCTGGGCTTTGTCTTGGTTCCTGTACTTCTCCATTTTCTTTGTTTGGTCAGGGGGATGTTTCTTTGCTCGCCAGTGGGAGTGGGGAGTACTGAGCCGACTGTTTGTCCTTGGAGGAGTGGTTTAAGACAGTAACTTGTAGTTCAGTGGCCATTTTGGGTCATTTCCTGCCTTTTCCAGCCCCCTACTATAAAGCACGCTTTAGCGTGAAGTTGCCACTACAGCAGCATCGGGCAGCGCCGGTTTAACAAGGTTAAACTTTTTCTGGCTCCATAAAGTCTGTTCTTCATTTTTTCCCTTAGAACTGCTCTACTAGTAACCTAAACAGTATATCCCTTGACTAAAAAGCGCAGCACTTGTTCCTAAAAGTTTTTTTTTTCTAAAAAAAAAACCCAAAAAAAAAACTCAGCACTTGGCACTTCTATATTATACAAAGTCCCTCACTTGCGAAACCCCCCCAGGAGTACCCACTTCCTTACTAAGTCCTCTCTTATTCAGTCTCATACCTAACTTCTTAATTTTTCTAGCATGTCAAGGGCCAGATGCTGGCGTCCTCTCCCCAGTTGGTGAATCTGGGAATATTGAGGCAATGTTACAATTGCCTCATGTACACAGACAACCCTCTCCTCCTCCCACATAACACAAATACTTGCGAGAGATGCAGCTATTTAGCCAAACTGGAGGCTGAGCTCTCTCAACTCAGGACTGGCAGAACCAGACAGGAGGAGAAGGAAACTACACACACCACAAAACCAGCCTCACATAATGCTACCACACCACTGAATCAAACACATAAACACACAAAGACATACTCGGAGGCTCTGAGTAAAAATTTACCTAAACAGCAGAGGCCTCCAAAGCAGACACCCAAACAACTGCTACCTCAAGACACCCCACAAGCAACACATAAACCACAAAATCAGTGTGCAAAGCAGTCACAGCCCTTAAGGCCAAATACAACACCAAACATACTTGTCATAGGTGACTCCATAGTCAGACACACTGACGTCCCACTCACCAGGCTGAACAAGGAGAGGGTCACAGTAAGCTGCCTATCGGGCGCTAGAATCCGCCACATAACACAAGCAGTCACTCCACGGCAAGTACAAATATGACACAGTCATTGTCCATGCTGGTGTGAACGACCTGAGATGTACCTCCCTGGACTACATGAAAAGAGACATAGAGGAGCTCTCTGATTATGTAGCCCAGGCAGGTATGACCCTGACCCTGAGCAGTATCCTTCCTTCACCAAGAATGATGCCACAATATAGAGACAAGATGATCAGCTTTAACAATTGGCTTAATGTCTGGTGTCATTCAAAGGGGATCCAGTGTCTGTCTGCCTGGGATGACATGCTTGACAAGCCACACTGCTTTGCAAGGGACGGCTTGCACCTGTCATCCCTGGGATTCCGGATATTGGCTAAGGCTCTTGCCACCCCCATAGTGCCTTTTAGGCAAGACTCAAATTCTAAACCTACCACCCTAGAAAACAAAAATGGGAAGAAACTGAGGGTAATGCTGCTCAATGCCAGAAGTCTAAATCTCAAAATGCACGCACTCGAGGCCCTTCTCAGTATGGAGAACATCGATGTCTGTGCTGTAACTGAAACCTGGTTCAAGGCTCCTGAGAGCACCCGGCACTATTAGGTTTTACCTCATATCATGCTCCCCCAAAACCTGGACCACACCACAAAAGGAGGGGTGTATCCATATTCATAAAGGATACCCACACCTCCAGGTTGGTGGCAACGCCTAAGCTCGGAAACCATCCAGGTGCAACTAACCATAGGCAAAACTGCTTTACAAATTGTAGCAGGCTACAGGCCACCCTCTCAAACTCAGGAACCCCACACAGCCTTCCTGAAGACACTGGAGGGTATAAATGTATCTCCAAACACCATCATATTGGGTGATTTCAACTACCCGAATATAGACTGGGAACATTACTCAAGCCCTAACTTTCTAGCCCAACGGTTCCTGGAGTTCATAAATTCAAATGCCATGGAACAGCTAGTCACTGTTCCCACGAGAGGAGAAAATATACTAGATCTCATTATCACAGACATGGGGACAAAATGCTCCACACCGGAAGTATATCCCTCATTGGTGAGATCTGATCATAAACTAATCTCACTGGAAATCCACATCCCGCCCACCCCAAACAAAAAGACCACAGTGAAGAACTTCTAAAGCAAACTTCACACTACTCAAGACTGGTGTGGTATCCTTCAAGGCCCCTGAGCCAGTGGAAACCACAACCCAAGCTGGAAGCCCTTACAAATTCCTTCTATGAACACCTCCAGGACTGCATGGATCAGGCAATCCCAAATAAAACCAAGACTCTTTCCACAAAGGGCAAACGTCCAGTCTGGTGGACCCCAGCCATTAACAAACTTTACAATAAGAGGAGAAAGCTATTACATGATAGAACAAAATCCATAAAAGGGAAGTCACCCCTGATCATTATTAGTAAAAATACGAGCACTCATAAAATCAACTAAGGCCAATTTTGAGAGTAAAATTGCCATGGATTCAAAGGACAATCATAAGGCCTTTTTCAGCTATGTTAGGAATCTGGGTGGAAACTCCCAGATATGCTCAGAATTAGTCCAAAATGATACAAAAATCACTGAACCCACAGACATTGCCAACATACTGGCAGACAGGTTCAGTGCAAACTTCACCCCCTAAAGGACAGATAACTATCCCAGCAGAGTGTAGCCTCCCAGACATCTCAAATGCGCAGGTGAAAGCTGCTCTCTCTAAAGCTAAAAACACAGCATCAATGGGACCGGATGGTGTCCCCGGCTGAGTGCTACACGAGCTAAATGAGGAATTAAACCCGCACATAAGGCAGCTGTTTAATCTCAGCCTTACCACAGGATACGTGCCCAAGGAGTGGCGTACGGCAACTGTGGTCCCACTCCACAAAGGCGGTGCCTCTATGGACCCTGGTAATTAAGCTTAACAAGTCTAGTCTGCAAAGCTATGGAGAGGATCATAATGGAGCTCATAAACAAAGATATAGGGGACTTGCAGACATTGGACCCAACCCAGTTTGGCTTCGTCAAGGGCAGATCATGCCTTTTGAACTTGGTCGACTTCTTCAAACAGTCACCAAGGCCATTGATGAGGGAAAGGCAGTCCATACAGCCTACCTTGACCTTGCAAAGGCTTTCGACACAATACCCCACTCAGCTATTGCAGAAAAACTTACCAGCTTAAATGTAAACCCATATGTCACAAGATGGGTTGCAAACTGGCTTAAGGACAGAACCCACAGGGTTAGAGTTGCTGGCTATGTCAGACTCCAAGCCGGTCACAAGTGGTGTCCCACAGGGCTCGGTCCTTGGCCCCCTATTGTTCGGCATCTACTTCTCAGAAGTACAGGCCAACATGGGAGGACTTTGGCTGACAAAGTTTGCAGACGACTGCAAACTGGGCGCCATAGTGGAAAGTGCATCGGACACGGATATCCTTCAGAAGGGACTCACGGAAACAGATAGCTGGTGCCAGAGCCATGGCCTGAAGTTAAACGCCAAAAAATGTATAGTCATACCCTTTGGGAAAAACAAGGTAACCCCAAGCTACCATATAGGTGGCAGTCCACTAAGCACAGAAGAGGTTATCATGGACCTGGGGACCCAGGTTGACAGTGGCCTTTCTTTTGACACTCACGTTGCTAAGGTGGTTAGAAAGACCTTCTACATTGCCCACCTGATCATGAAGGGATTCACATCCAAATCTAGTGAGGTCATTGTTCCCCTGTACTCTTCACTTATCAGACCAATGATCGAGTACAATGCCCCATTCGGGATGTATCTCACCCGACATCTGCAGCAATTGGAGAGACCCCAAAGTTCCTCACCAAAAGGATAAAGGGACTCCAAAATCTGTCATATGCTGCCAGATTGAAGAAACTCCAGCTCTATTCAGTCGCATACCGCCTGCTCAGAGGTGACATGTGCCTGACATACAAGGCCATGTCCAACCCGAATTAATGGACATGCTCCACCTCAAAAAATCCAAATCCACCAAAACCATTAGAGCAAGCAACTTAAACCTTAGCACGGATATAAATAGGACGTGCTGGAGGGATAGATTTATCACTCAGAGACTCCCTATGCTGTGGAATAAAATCCCGGTCCATGTGAGGCAGAGCACTTCGCTGGCTCTGTTCAAGAGAAATCTTGACCTGTGGATGGGAGATCGTAGGTTTACCCTGGGAATCATCTCTGTGTCACTGCTGGACAGAGGCACAACAAACTAATGGGCACAGTATTTTTTCATATAAGGGGTGGCGTAAGCCACAAAACTTTGGGCTAGGCTTATAAATGCCTTAGGGCAGATAGCCTAGTATAAACCTATGAACCTATGAACCTATGAACCAATAAGCTTAGAAAAATGGAATAAACAATTGCTGGACAACCTTACTGGGGAGGAATGGTCTTACTGTCTTAGTTGCACTCAAGATAACCAGTACTGCCTAGGTTTACACTTAAGAAACAACTGCTGCAAGTGGCATAAAACACCATCCACCTTACAGTGTAAAGGTTTAAGTCAGAAAGTAATATGTTGGTACTCTCAGAAAGATGATATGGATTGCTTACATCTTATTAGGCAATGTCCATGTGGTCAGTTACTGTTGAACAGGATAATGAACAGGATTACATGGGCAATGAGGATTCATTTACCTTCATTCTAGAACATTAAATTCTGGATTTTTGGTGTAAAATGAAATATTACACATTTCAGAATCACAAAGTATTTTTGGATCAGAAACAGTGTTATCCCTACTTCTAGCTTTTATGTTTGACAATCGGAAATCTTATTATGATCATGAAATAGCAGTTATTCATAATTGTCATAGTAGATATGCATAGTCAGGCTTTAAGCATGGAAAGATAGTTTGAATTTAGGAGTATATTTATTTATTCTTTGTTGAGCAAGTTAGTCCCAGTAGACTACTACCTCTTGCCAGGGTAGACATGAGGTGGTATTTATACTATTAGGAGAAATTTGGCCAAGTCATAAGGGAATTTCCACTACTCATGATCGGCACTTGCAGTGTTGTAAGTACATGTGTACATACCATTCCTAGAGCAGAGGCAGATGGAAGTGTGAGAAGCAGCATCAACAAAAGGGGGTGGAGACAAATGCATAGTTGCAATTCTCCAATCAGGAGGGTTGCGGGGATGATATACTTCAAAGTCAGTAGGAAATTGAGGTTTCATAGGAGGAACATTATGAAAAAAATAGATGGAGATATAGAAGCAACACCAGATGGAAGGAGCAGAATGGCAAATAAAACATAAGCAGAGGCAGCAGCAGCTACATGAGAAGGAGTAAAAGAAAAAAGAGGGCATTGTGAAAAGAAAATTTGTGGTAAGAATACAAAGTAATTGAGAACAGGAACTGACTGAACAGGTATGATGTACAAGACAATGTAATTTTACGTTTGGGTGTTAAAGCACAAGAGGTAAGACAATTTAATTTGCTTAACAAAGAGCCATTTTGTGATATTTTACTTGAGACTGTACAAGGCATGGACAGATTTTTGTGTGAATATGAAAAATGACAAAATGACAATCCTTGGAATGAATATATAATAAAAGCATCTTTTTGAGAGACTAAACAGTTTGTTTGTCTTTTCGGCTTTTCCTGGTTAGGGGTCGCCACAGCGGAACTCTGGTCCACTAATGATTGGCAGTAGAATGTTCACATAAGGTTTCAAACTGAAGTGGAAAGAGAAACTTTTAAAAGAACATTTAAAAACATATGTAAAGGAATAATAGGCATTCCAAGTTTATGATAATAGGGGTTTATGTACTGGGTCATGGGACTGTAATGTTATTGTGAAAAAAGGAAATGGAAAAAAAATTACATATTCCAAGAGTTATAAATGTCGATGGCAACAGGGGTGTTGTAAAATATTGTGGACAACCAAGGACACGCTATTTTTTGTAGAAAAGAAGGACATTTAGCTAATAGTTGTCTCAAAAATTAAAGTTATATGTGTGGTAAAACAGGACATGAAGCAAAAAAATATGAAGATGAATGTTATAAATGTAAAAAAAGGACACTTATGGATGGATTATAAAGTAAAAGAGAATGAACTAAGTAGTGCAAATGAGAGAAATAACAAGAAAGGACTGAAGATGAAACAGGAACAGACAAAACTTATGAAAAAAAGGAGATACTGAAAAAAATAAGAAAAGAGATGAATTAGAGATAAAACAAGAAGTTAGTGATAAAGAAGATATAAGCTGAAAATGGTAAAGGGGAAAAAGAACTCCATTGGTTCATAGATTAGTACTAGGCTAACTGGCCTTGTAGACCACTTTAAGCTTAGTCAATTATCCCATGTCAGAATCAAACTCTGTACCTTATGTTTGTAAGGCAAACATGTTAACCATTATCCCAATCTCCCTAAAGATAAAAAATAAATAAATCATTTATCATAAAGAAAAAGAAGGAAGGAAATGGATAAAGCTTTTTTTAATAAGAAATTAGTATAGGCTCACACCTCCTAAACTAAAAAATAGGGAAAGGAATACTTTAAGAATTGTTAATAGTATGAACATTTTTGATAGAAGGATAGGAATTTTAGAATGGTGTAACAAATATGATGTTATTCTTCTAAAGGATATAAGAATTAAGACACTTGAAGAAAGATTACAGACATAAAAATTATGGGATGGGGAAATAATATGGAACACAAGGAATGAACAGTGTTCAGGAATGGTAGTTCTAAAAAGAGTAGTGGACATTTTGGATAAGTCAAAATGGCAAGATTGACAATTATAGAAGTTTGGAAAGAAAAAGTGTAAATAATTAGTGTTATATGTTCCTATGCGATTTGTACAGAAAGGGAGAATCTAATTTCAGAAAATATTGGATTATGTATTTGTAAATATGGATATACTAATTACAGGAAATTTTAATTGTGACTTAACTGGAAATAAAAAAACAGGAAAATGTGCAAAAGAATATGGAAGCAATAAAATGTGGAAAATTGGTTATATGGAATACAAAACATGGACTTACAAGAGAGGTAATATGTATAATGGAAGAAGGAACTATTGCAACATGTTTCTCAGATCACTTGGCAATAATGTTGGAAATATATCAAAACAAAGAGTATATATATTGATAGGAAAAAGAATAGAATGAAAAAGGAAAGAAAGATATTAAGCAATTAAGGATCATATTACTCTGAAAACATTTTATATTTGGTCAGAATGGTGGATTTCTTTTAAAAGAAAATATAAAGATAGTTATTTATTTTGGAAAAATAAAGAAAAAGGAAAAGCAGGAATATGCTAAAAACATAGCAATGCTATGAATAATTTGGAAAGTAATAATAGAGATTATTATGAGAAGGAAAAAGAAATGTATAAGAAAAATTATGAGAAAATTAGAGAATTATTGTATAATAAAGGTATTTTTACAAGGAAGAAAATATGAAGTTTCACCTTATTAAGTAATATAATGAAGGGGGGATAGTAGCATAACGAGAGAAATGAAAATCAGGGAAGGTAATATAAAGTCAGAAACAGATTATGGGAATTGTTAGAAGATATGTGGAAGAAATATTTACTAAAACAGAGACATAGTATAAATACTTTGAAAAAAAGATCACATTCTATGAATTAGAAAAAAGTATTTAAACAGTTAAATGTGCAATCAGCATCTGTCCAGATGGCACTGGGTTTGAAATGTATGAAGATCTAGAAATATGGCAGAAAAACTATTTAATATGTGTAATCAATGAATGGTTAAATGAAGGATTAAAATATAAGGAATTGTGCATTGGAGTATTAATATTTACATGGAAGAAGGAGAAAAAGGTATAAAAAATAGAAACCAGTAATTCTAAATAATATAGATATAAGATATTTATGAAAATAATACAAAAGAGATTTGAGAATAAGATGCAACACATAATGGAAGAAAGTATGTACACTATAAAACAAAAGGGATACCAAGAGTTATTAATTACAGTGAGAGAAACTATAGATGATATAAACAGAACTAAAGAAAGAGGACATTATAAAGCATTTGATTCAATACAGCATGATATATTATGGAAAATAACGGATATGTATAATGTTGATAATAAAATCAAGCAAGTATGTAGAACAGCTTATAAGAATAATAAAGTAAGAGTCTTAGTTACTGGATGGTTAAGTAAAGAAATAGATATGAATACTAGTATAAAACAAAGGTATAGTATGAATAGTATTTTGTTTGTTTTAGTCATAAATAGAAAAGTTAGAGAAGTAAACCAGAAAATGAAGAATATAAATTATAAAATTCAAATGGAAATTGAAATTCCAATTATGATGTCATATGCAGATATTATCATAATAACTAAAACAGAGAGTGGATGACAAAAGTTATTATCTTTTTATTGAAAGTTTAAAGGAAAGAGGTAGGACATTTAATAAAGAAAAGAGTAAAGCAATGGGCGCTACAATAAAAAAAGCAGGTGTACAATTTTCTAAGAAAGAAATATCTGTTTTAGGGATAAATTTTGATAAAGAATAAAATAAGGAGAGATGGGGTATAATAATAAAGGAAATAAAGGAAATAAAAGATATTTGATTATTATGGAACATGTACAGATTATCATATAAAAATCTATTTGATTAATTCACTGTTAATAGGAGAGACAGCATATTTATCCAGTGTTCTCATGATTCCTAGAGGATATAAAAACATTAATTAGAAATATTATTCTCATGTATATGGGGATTCATGTTAAATCCTGTTAAAAGGGTTTATTATACATGAGAGAAAAAGGAGGAGGAGTAGGTATGATAAATCTAATAGTTTATGCTGCTGAATTAAATTTATATACTGTACTTAAATGGGTAAATGAGAAAAATAGAAATTAGTGACAAATGTATTGAAATATAAGGAATTCTGGAAAATAAAATAAATTAAAAAAGAGAAAAATAATGCTTCATTGAAGAAATAGAGAATTACCAACACAAGTTAAGAATATGGAAAAAAAAGATTGATGAAGTGGAAGAAGATGAAAAATGGTATAATATTATGAAAAAATATTATTGTAATAATCCATGGGAAATTGTTCCAGAAGTAAAGATTAAAGCAATTAAAGAAAGAAACAACTGGTGTATATATAACGTTAAATGCCACTTTTTTTTGTGGAGATTAGGAATAAAGAAATTACCTGTAAAGGCAAATATGCCTTACAAAAAGAAAGAATGAAAGGATATATTTGTATGGTGGAGAAGAAGAAACAAGTTGTCCTAAAATGTGAGACTGTTAAAAAAAATGTGGAATAAAACATGTATAGAAAATTTTTAAAAATATCAAAAAATATGTGAATATAAATATGGACATAATTGAAAATGGATATCATGAAAACATAAACAAAACATTAAAAATAAATTTAGATAAAGTATTTTATGTAGTTTGGCTATTATGGAATGTTTAATGAAAACTGGATATTGTCACTAATATTAAAGAAAATTAGACTATGGTTATGGAAAAAAAGAGTGTGGGGGGGTCAATATAAAAGAATAGAAATGGCAAGCTTTGATGTGTAGAATATGAAGATGAAAATAATTTAGAATGATTGTATAAATTTGTAAATATACATATGTATATACAGGTCTGTTCCTAAATTTCAAAGTTTCAAATCATCACAAGAATTTCTTATGGTTGAGACCACAAGCTCGAAGTTTTGAAACTTTGAAATTTAAATAAAAAAAATAAAAAAAAAATCTTTTTTTTACATTTTTGCCCGTTCGATTCTCAGTTAGAGCGTCTTCTGTGTGGCGACATGCGTGAATGGGCATACCTTCATTGAAGGCTGTGCATTAGGCCCAGCAAGCCAGCACGTAAATCTCTACTGCAAATCATTAGCGGACCGGAGTTCCGCTGTGGCGACCCCTAACTGGGAAAAGCCAAAAGACACAAATAAACAAACAGGGGAGACGTGCACCCCCTAATCTCCCCCTGCTAATTAGATATACCAACTTACAGATTGCACTACAGCGAGGAAAATGGTTAATACACCATTGTGCTCTGTACAGTGATCTCCATTTAAATAGTTTGAAGTTTCAAAAGTTCAATCTTACGGTCTTGACCATAAGAAAGTTAATATTTTGAAGCTTTGAAATTTAGAAGTAGACCCATATAAACATACATATGTATGTGTGTGTGTGTGTGTGTGTGTGTGTGTGTGTGTGTGTGTGTGTGTGTGTGTGTGTGTGTGTGTGCGTGTGTGTGTGCATACCTAAATATGCATACAAATAAAGGACACTTACACTTTTCAAGACATGCAGGATATTTTACAACCACTCAAGCAGATATGATTTTGGTTTAACATCTCATTTGAAGTGCAGAGCACTCGGGAGTGCAGCAACCCCCTTATGCTGCACCGCAATATCAGCAATCTTTCCACCTGGTGTAGGAATACAACACAAAACCTTCTGCCCCAAAGATAAGTGTGCTACGTGTTGCACCAGTGACACTGGTGCACATAAATTATAAATTTATTCACATATAACTTTTTCTTTATATGTGTCTAATATTTTTCTATATTTTATTCTGTTTGGATGTTACCTGTGTTTGAGCATAATGCTTTATTGTTGTTAGCTGTTTATAATAGTTGGTTATAAAGAAGTTCTAATAAAGTGTAACAGACCAAAAAAAAAAAAACAAAGATTGAGGTCCCTCCTCTGAGAATTCACTACACCATTAGACTTGCAAATGTGCAGTAGGTATGACAGTATAGGTTCTGTGTAAACTCTGTAAGCAAGGCAGAGACTGCCTCTTCGTGATTTGTATGACACAGAGTACAGAGACAAGACTATGACATGGTTTGCATAGTTTTTGTGATTTAGACCCTTAATTTTTGTACTGAAAAAGTGATGTGGTTGATCTGTTTGTGACAAGTGTTTTGGTAGGTACATACCAAATGGGACATTATATTCAGTGGTCATCCTGATGATTATATCCCTGGACTCAGACACCATACCTTTAGATACAAGCTGTGCAATGAAAAATGACTTTCTTACAATAGTGGATATGTGGTGATCAAAGGACAGTTCATCATTTTATTGATATAGGTTACCAGATCCCTGACTATGGGATCAGCTTTCAGATGTGTATTATCAATGTGATGGTTACAAGAGGAGTCAGGCTTACCAAAGGATATGGTTATACATTTCTCTAACCATATAAATGTCACCATACTGCAGAGTAGCATCTAGTTTACAACTTTTATATTGCAATTATATCTGGAAATATTCAACAAACTTCTCCATGGAATACTACTTCCAGTAGAGATGAACATTGGCATCATTTATTTAGCTTCTTGCAAAAACACTGCTCCATATATATTACAAGCTATATGAGCTCTTAAAAGTTGATTATGAGAAAGAGGACAAATGTTGTGACTAGTGTGATCAACTACCATGTAACAGTGAGCTAGATGAAACAGATTTACATAGTTTAGTTTACATCATGCCTGACTTGTCCTTAATCAGTGGAAATGTCTATAATATTGTGGATTATGACTGGGTTCCCAATTGTAACTTACATGTTCAAGACATGTATGTCAAGAAATTCACTATAAGAGTGAATAAATGACATGTTATTTAGCCCTATCAATTCCTTGCAATTAGATGGGGAAGGTGAAGAAGATGAAGGCAGTGGCAGATTTTATTTTCTTGGGGCAAAAAATCTCTGCAGAAGGTGATAACCTTTTAAACTGTACAGCCATCACCTTCTCATGAAATGACTATATTGCCAAAGCTATGTATTTTACAGTAATGGTACATGGCTGTGTGATATGGATTGTAAATAAGGCTGTATGCCAGAGAATCTATGCTTCTGAAATGTCATGCTGGAAAAAAACTTATTCCATGGACTACAAGAAGATCAACAGGTAACAGGTAGATAAACCCAAACTGTTCACTGGCTGGTTTTATAGTAAAACCAAAACTCAAATACTTTGACCTCATAATGTGAAGACAGAATTACACAAGCACAAGCCCCACTCACCCATGTGCACATGAGTGCATATATGCACACACACACTGACTCACAATAAATGCATTAATTCCACTCTTTGCTTCTTGTTTTCCTTGTTTCATGTGTTTTAATATTCATGTACTGCTGGGTGTGTACACCTGATGAAATCCCATTCACTTTCCACATTGGGGGGGGGGGGGGTACTTGCTGAATCATTACCATTTGGCACCATGTGTCTCATTTTTATTGTTTTTTTTTTTTGCTGACATGCTATACTATCCATTTATTCCAAGGTGGATCAGGAAATGAGCTACTGTCCTGGACAGCTAACTATAAATAATAAACACTTGTAATAAACTTGCCAATGAGTCAGATTCACCGGTCACAGCAAAGCTGGAACTCTAATACTAAATTACTTCCTATTTTTGTTATTTATTCCTGCCTCTCACACTGTAAGTCAGCTTTATTGTGATATTTTTCATCTTATTTTTACAGGGGTATCCACTTTCCCAACTCCCCATAGACACCGTTCTGCACATGTTGCAGTATACATGACAGTAAACCTTTTAAAGAAATGAACATGTTGAGGAGTTTTATTGTTTTCAGAATAGATTAATTGGACTATGCCACCATTTCCTTTTCTAAGGGCCTTGTGCTATTAATGTTTCTGTTAGGAGAGTAATGTAACCAACCTACAGCATCTTCAGTGACATTTATGCAAGGCTCCTGGGAGTTCGAACTGCTGACATTTCAGTTTTTATTGATTACCAGGGAGTGCAGTGAGAGATCATACATGCTGACTGCAGCACGCAGTCTGAATATGTCACAGAACATTCACTGTAGGATGCTTCCCTCACTGACTCTGAACAGAAACTGATGAAGAATAGATGCTGTTCATAAACACCTAAAAATGGCAGAAGCATGTTACTTACTGCAGCAAAAACATCAGTAAAGAACTAAAAGCTACTATCGGTCCTAGTAAGGCAAATCATAAACTTAAATTAGTTTTTGAAGATAATTATAAGTTCTTCTTTAGTTGCATCAAGAGACTAAGAAATAATGCTCATCAGTGCTCTGAACTTATCCATAAGCACCACCCATTCAGACAATGTAGGTATATCAAATATATATATCTTAAGTGTACAAATTCCTGAATCTCTTATAGCTACTAATATCACAAAGGAACACATACATTAGGTGCTTCCTTAACTTATTCATTCGAATGGAGCTCAGGAAGTTTGCACTGTAACTTCCAATGGGCCTTTTGACAGAATCATCAGAAAACATGCTGGAGGGATAGGTTCCTGACCCAGAGACTCCCCAGACTCTGGAATAGATTGCCCATACATGTCAAGCAGAGTGCCTCTTTGGCCCTCTTCAAAAGGAACCTTGACGATTGGATGGGAGAAAGGAAATTCACCCCGGGGATCACGTCAGTTGCCATGCTAGACAGAGGTCCAGGAAAGTAAATAGTGTGGGAAGAAATAGCCAGGGAATTGTTATGGCTAGGCTTGTGTAGGCCCTAGGGCTGATAGCCTAGTACCAACCTATGAACCTATGAATCAAATTATGTCCTCACATTTCAAACTAATGTTCATATTTCTGGAACCACAGGGGTTATAAAAGAAGTATAAATGGCAAACTCTTCAGCACAAACTATTTTTATAATGGTAGTAGTCTTTAGGTTAGGTCTTAAATTGAATTTTCTAAGTCACAGTAAACACAGTAACTATTACATTTGTAATTGTTTATAAACAAATTATAATATCTCAGCAACCACTCAAGTTACACACATACTATCAGCAGCATTTTATTCATCTAGCTGAGAACCTTCATATGAGGATAACGAGTTCCGTCTTTTTACTTGGTTGTTGAAATATTTACAAAATGAGAACATTATATCTATATAAATTAATATCACAAAAATAACAGTTAATATCTATTTACCTGCACTACACAGAGGTCAAATATTAATGCAGCTGTATTTGCCATTGTGCAAGCTTTAAGATGATATCTTTTAAAACTTTGTACATAGCATTGCCCTCCCCACGGTCGAGTGGGCGTTCGAAAGACATGCGTTGAATGGGCATGCCTTCGTTGAAGGTTGGGCGTCAGGCTGGCAACTCGACACCATAAAAAACAACTGCCAATCATTAGCGAACCGGAGTTCCACTGTGGTGACCCTTAACCGGGAAAATCCGAAAGACAAACAACATACATAGCATTGTTTTGGAATTATTGATGCAAATATGAACAAGCAATATTTGACGCCTACAGGCATCAGTAGGAGTTAACTGCAGATACACCTGGAGGTGTCACTCAGATATAATGAGTTAAGACAAAAAATATTACATCCATAACAAATAATATATATTTTACATCCATGGGACCTGATAATTTACCTGGATGCCTAATAAATAGCATCAAACATGCCAGTTGTTTAATGTGAGCTTAGATGCCGAACTTGTTCCCAAGTGTGAAAAACTGCAATGGTGATTTATCCATACAGGTGTGAACCTAACACATACCGAGGACATTCTAGACCTATTAGACTGACTAGTCTGATTTGCAAAGCCATGACTCACATTATATCTGATATTAAAAACCTTACCAGGTGAGATTCACATCAGTTTAGCTTTGTCAAAAAGAGATCATGCCTACTCAGTTTAGTTAACTTCTTTGAGAAGGTCACAAAACATAGACTGTGGTCATTTTGTTAACACAGTTAACTTGGATCAGGCTAAAGCTTCTGACATTAGACCCCCCCATGTTGGCACTGTTAATAAGCCAAATGCTGTAAAAATTGATCCATACCTGGTGAGGCTGAAACATAGAACCCACATTGCTAGGGTTGGCCAACAGAATGCAGGTCCCAGACAGTCTTCTCAGAAAGAATGAAGGTAACTAGTGGTGTGTCCCAGGGCTCAGTCCTGAGACCTGGCATTTTGTCATCTATATTGTATATAGCATTGTGTGAATATTCCCCTTTATTATTTTCATATTTTTGAACCTTCCTGAAAATGCTTGATAATTAGAACTGTATTACTATCTAACTATGTATCTACTACTAATATTTTAAAACGTGAATATTTTTCATTTCACCTGTGCTGTGTCTGCAAATGGTCTCTCTTGTTCAGTGAACAACCTCAGTAAACAAAAATAATATTAAATGAAAAAATAAAATCTACTTCTTATTTCTCTAGACTGGGAAGCAGGACATTTGGTTAACTAAGTTTGCAGATCATTGTAAACTGGGCATTACTGTCAAATCTCCCTCTGGCATATATTCTTTACAGTAGAAACCAACCCACATTAACAAGCAAGACTTGATGCGCTATCACTTTACTCATTCTTATTATAGGCACATCATCAGATACCCCATACCCCTTGATCTCCTGTATCTTCATAAGTCAGGGTATATGGTCATGTGTCTCATCTGCCTTGTATTTCCTATACTCTCATGATACTATGATCACATGCATGTTAACACAGATTTTATTCAAAAGGTGGAAGACAGTGCATGTGGACCTGAGAGGTAGAAAGCTGGAAGTTATTTTCCTATGTGTTGACAGACCACATACACACACACACTCATGTGAGTATACAAAACATGTACGTATACATATATATATATATATATATATATATATATATATATATATATATATATACATATATATATATATATATATATATATATATATATATATATATATATATATATATATATATATATATATATATATATATATATATATACATATATATATATACACACACACACACACACACACACACACACACACACACACACACACACACACACACACAGCTACAGTACTGCATAGAGTGCTGTCATTACACACATCTAGACTACTACATACAGTGCTACACATCTGGATTACTGCATACAGAGCTGAAGACACACATATCTAGAGTCCTGAATATGGTGCTGTGGACACACATAAATCTAGAGTACTGCATACAGTGCTGTCATTACACACATCTGGAGTACTGTATACAGTATTCTGGACAAACACACATCTGGAGTACTGTATATAGTACTCTGAACACACACACATATGGAGCACTGTAAGTTCATAGGCTGGTACTAGGCTATCAGCCATAGGGCCTATACAAGCCTAGCCATAACAATTCCCTGGCTATTTCTTCCCACACTATTTAGTTCCCTGGACCCCTGTTTAGCAGGGCGACTGACGTGATGCCCGGAGTGAATTTCCTTTCTCCCATCCAATTGGTTCCTTTTGAAGAGTGTCAAAGAGGCACTCTGCTTGACATGTATGGGCAATCTATTCCAGAGTCTGAGGAGTCTCTGGGTCAGAAACCTATCCCTCCAGCATGTTTTGTTTATTGTGAGGCAAGGTTTCGATCCTTGGAGCGTGTGGCTCTGAGGGATTGGGATTTCTTTAAGTGTAGCATGTCCAACAGCTCTGGGTTTGACATGGCCTTGTATGTTAAGCAGAAACCACCTCTGAGTAGACAATATGCGACATAGTACAGCTGGAGTTTTTTAAGGCAGTCAGCGTAGGGCATCTGCTTTAGGCCTGTGATTCTTTTAGTGAGGTATTTCTGCAGCCTTTCCAGTTGTTGCAGATGTCTTGAGAGGTACATACCAAATGGGGTGTTGTATTCTATAATGGGTCTAATGAGGGATGAGTACAGTGGGACAATGACCTCCTTTTTTCTGGATGAAAAGCCCTTAGTGATGAGGTATGCCACATAGAAGGATTTCCTGACTATTGTGGCAATGTGGTTATTGAAGGTGAGACCACTATCTACCTGAGTCCCTACGTCTCTTATCACACTTTTGGTGTTTATGTACTGCCACCTATATGGTAATTCACAGGTACATGTTTTTTCCCAAAGGGGATAACTATACATTTCTTGGCATTGAGCTTGAGCCCATGGCTCTGCCATCACGCATCTGTTTCTGTAAGGCCCTTTTGTAGAGTATCTACATCATTTGAGGATTCAATAATGGTTCCCAGTTTGCAGTCATCTGCGAACTTTGTTAGCCAGAGTCCCTTAGTGTTGGCCTGTACTTCAGAGAAGTAGATGCCAAATAAGAGCGGTCCCAGGACTGAACCCTGAGGTACTCCACTTGTCACTTGTCTGGAGCTGGATTTGGAGTCGGCTACTTTTACTGTGTGGGTTCTATCAGTAAGCCAGTTAGCAACCCATTGGGTGATGTAGGGATTAATGCCCTGTACATGGTGCTGTACATGCAAGGGGAGTACTGCACACTATACTCCGGACACACACACACACACACACACACACACATCTGGAGTACTGCATACAGTGGTGTATCTACATGAAGTGCTGTATACAGTACTCTGGAAAGACACACACACACACACACACACACACACACACACACACACACACACACACACACACACACACACACACACACACACACACATGTATATACACATACACACAGCTAGCATCCTGAATACAGTGCTGTGGACACATAAATGTGGAGTGTTTCATACAGTGCTGTCATTACACACATCTATAGTGCTGCATACAGTGCTGAGGACACACACACATCTGGAGTACTGTATAGAGTACTCTGAACACACACACACACACACACACACACACACACACACACACACGCACATATGGAGCACTGTACATGGTGCTGTACATGCAAGGGGAGTACTGCACACTATACTCTGGACACACACACACATCTGTAGTACTGTATACAGTGGTGTACATACATGAAGTGCTGTATACAGTATTCTGGACACACACACACACACATATGCATGTATATACACATACACACAGCTAGAGTCCTAAATACAGCGCTGTGGACACACATAAATGTGGCGTGCTTCATACAGTGCTGTCATTACACACAATCTATAGTACTGCATACAGTGCTGAGGACACACACACATATCGAGTACTACATATAGTGCTTGGGAGACACACATCAGGAGTAGTACTTTAAGCAGTACAGTGCTGTGGACCATTCCCTTTGTAAAAACATTGACATGTGAAGTTGTCTGAAGAAAGGGATAAACAAAACAGAACCGGAAGTCATAGGAAGAAAAATGAAAGGAGTAATATGAAACCCTGGAAGAAAGTCAAGCGGAAGGGAACATAATATAAATATGTGATTACCTTGGATAAATTAATAAAGTCCAGGAAAGGAACATAATTCAGAAAAAAATGTATCTGTGGACATAAGGAGCACAAGTGGCAGTTAGTGAGAGTACAACAGAGCTACAGGCTACATTCACATGTGTCTCACTATACCATTAGAGCAAAACTGCAGGTTGCTTTCAGGAGTATATCATTGTAATGTTATTATAAAGATACAGATTACATTCATGCACACTATCATTGTACCATCAGTGTAAACATACAGGCTGCATTCATGAATATCTCCTTATGCTGGAACTATAAATAAACAGATTGCATTCATGAGTGTATCATTATATTGTCAATGCAAATGTACAGTTTACATCCACGAGTACATCATTATGCTATCACTGCAAACATATACATTACATCGTCCATTTAGAAGTAAAGTTACAGGTGATAGTCATGACTGCACTATTGCATTTTCATTGTAAATGTACTATTTAAATTGTCTATCATTATATTGTCACTGTAAACTATTCCCATAAATATGAGACACTACACTCTATTAGTCTTTATAACAAAACACATGCAATATGATCAAACTAAACTATTTTTGGTGGTTTTACTTGGTTTAAAACACATGGAATATTGCATATTTATATATGTATTTTTTTATTATTATTATTATTATTACTGTTGTTGCTTGTATATATCTGCATGCCTTTATGTTTGAATCATATCTGTAAAACGGTTACTTTAAACAATAACTTGGTTAACACAGCAAGCAAACAAATAAACATAAATAATTGTGAGAAAGCATTTGCTTCCATGGAGAACCTATTAAGTGCATGGAAGACCCTTTTTGAGGAAGCCATGGAATCTGAAACAGTGGAAGAATTTAGAGTGTAGGGACAGACATTAATCTGACTGAGCATGTCACTTAACCAGACAGCACTTGTGCCTTCTGGATTTAGTTAGTTAACAGATATAACAAACCCCCCAGCACAGAGTAGAGGATAAAGGTAATGCTTCATAAGGAACAGCAACAACTTTCCTACATACGGTAACAGGCACAGTATTTGGGACGTGTTTATAATCTGCTGCATAAAAAGCCAGTGTTCTACAGTTGTTATCCTTTACATACATTGAATTTTGTTTCTGAAAGAAGGATTGCTCCAAGCAGGGGCTTTGAAGGAATTTACTGTCTTCTTTATCCATACGGCTTTGCATTTCAGGTATTTACATACTAAGAGGGCAGCACAGTGGCACAGCATACAACATTGTCGCCTTACAACAAGAGGTTCCTTGGTTCGATTCTCGGCTGGGGTGCCTTCTGTGCAGATTCTGCATGTCCTCCCTGTGTTTGCATGGGTTTTCTCCCACATTCCAAAGACATGCAGTAGGAGGACTGGACATAGATGTGAGTGTGTATGTGTGTGTGTGGACTGGACATAGATGTGAGTGTGTGTGTTTACATAGATGTGTGTGTGTTTTTGGTGTGGAAGAACTACTGTGACAGGGCTAGCCACCTGGCGGTATAAACCTTAGCCCTAGATGATTGTCACTGGTGAAGTGACACCCTAACCCCATGTGCAAAAATGGGAAAGGGCTGTAGATGGATGGATATAGTTTCTCATAGTTAGCAAAGCTATACGCATATTGTATAACAGTAAGTAAGGACAGCATTTCATATTTGAACAACATGCTGTGTAACTGTATACAGGACAGTATTTCACATTTTAGTTTTCTGCTTACGTATAGTTAATTATAATTTTATGGCAAAATAAGAACTACTTCCTAAACATGTAAAGGCTGAAGCTAAGTCACACAGGTGAGTTGAAGAGTTCAGCATATAGTAATTTAAACAATCACTTAGCTAGGCTAGCCTAAATGATCAAGCATCCTGTTTACAGCAAACATGGCAGCAGTTTGCATTTCTCAGACAGGCAGCTGCATTTAATTTACAAAATTTTAAATTATTCTGGCAGCAGAAACTTATTTTTTTCTGCTGCTTCCTCAGTATTTTATAGTAAACTTGAAATGTACATCAGGCCAAGAAACCATTGCTGCCTTAAAGTGAAGAAGTGTGCTCTATGTTGTTACTATACACACATGCAAAATATCTTCTCTTGTATATCATCTCTGCTTAATGGTAGGAGAGCTGTCCAGAGAAGCAGGAGCAGATGTGTATAAAGAAACAAGTGTTGCCAAGAATGTCAGTGACTACAGCTAGATACTATGATGAGGGGCCACTAAATTACTGTACCTTAGGCTCATGTTCAAAACTCAGCAGACACTCTGTCTGAAGCAGATGAGTACGATGGAAGATTTAAAGGGGAACTACATGTGGGTTTGTATGGACATTTCCCTGTCTGAATCTTTTAGCTTTATTAAAACAAATCACAGTAAATTTTGTTTAGTCTCTTATTGTCATCATGCAGTGACGTATAAGTGATATAATTAATAATAAGCACTAACAGTGGATTTAGACTTACTTTCTGTCACACATATAAAAGCTTTCTGTCTGTGACTGTTATTGGTGCAATTTTCTTTTCAGAATATAAATCAGCTGCAGAAAGCAGGCTTGTTTTACCTCCTTTCTGTAGAAGTTGTCTTTCTTTCCATACACATTCACAATTTGTTTCACCATTTGTTTAAGTACTTGGTAGTTGTGATTTACACATTACCAAAAGACATTTTGGAACTAACAGCACAGGTGCTGAACACGTTATGTAATATTGGTAGGTCCTGCTCCTTATCTATCCTCTCCAAAGTATCACAGCACCTGGATCACTGGTTCAGTCCTGGTCTCTGGTCACTGCCTGTGTGCAGTCTGCATCTTCTCCCTGTGTCTGCTTGAGTTTTGTCTGGGTATACTGGCATCTTTTTCCCCTGCAGATAGTTAGGTACTCTGCTATTTGCGCTATTTATTACTTTTTTTACACATTCCTCACTATTTCTTAGCATGCATTTTTCAGTTTGTGATCTTCTGTTCTCCCTAATATTTATCTTACTGTTTGTTTGCACAAGTAAAAAATACAGAAATTAATACTTTTTTTTGGTACTTGCGTGTTATCGCAATCACTTTCAAAACATCTGATGGTTTAACATACACTGTTGACAAACTGCAATGCACAGGTCGCAGATAACGTAAGTACTGAAATTTGTACTAATAAACACAGTGAAACACAACTGTCAAACATTTGTCATGTATAAAACAGCTTTGGAAAGAAAAAAATGTTATCCCACCCTGGTCCATACAAGTCATGGTTGTACGTACTGATTTGACCAACCACAATAAACAGCTGTCAGAAAACAGTAGGACAGGAATTTGGAGTAACAAACAGACCGAATGATAAGTTTACTACATTTATTATGTGTAAAACAGATTGGTAAAGAAAAAATGTTAATAACAAAATGTGTGCATCAATGTACTTTACCCATCGCTGACATCGTTTCACAAATACCGTGGGGTGCATCCCTACTCTGTAATAGAGTACAAGGCATGGATGACCTCTGAGGCATCCTTTAAAGTGTATGGATGCACTCAATATGTTGACATCACTCACAGTACAGTTCAATAAACTTTTACTCCATGTCATGTAGGGGAAAACCACCATTTCAGAAAAGGTTATAATTGTACATTTCCCATCAGAAAATATTCACAGACAGAACAAAATTTAGGATGGCTGTGGCAGCACGACATGCCATGTTGTCCTACTTAAATCATTAAATGTGATGGCACAGTACTCCTGTTTCTGTCATTACTACTCACATTAAATGTCAAACTATAAAGGAAAAGTAAAGAACACAGGAAAGAATCACATTTCACAACATTACGTTAATAAAAGAACACAGGAAAGAATCACATTTCACAACATTACATTAATAAAAGAACACAGGAAAGAATCACATTTCACAACATTACATTAATAAAAGAACACAGAAAAGAATTACATTTTACATTACATTAATAAAAGAACACAGGAAAGAATCACATTTCACAACATTACGTTAATAAAAGAACACAGGAAAGAATCACATTTCACAACATTACGTTAATAAAAAAACACAGGAAAGAATCACATTTCACAACATTACGTTAATAAAAGAACACAGGAAAGAATCACATTTCACAACATTACATTAATAAAAGAACACAGGAAAGAATCACATTTCACAACATTACGTTAATAAAAGAACACAGGAAATAATCACATTTCACAACATTACGTTAATAAAAAAACACAGGAAAGAATCACATTTCACAACACTACGTTAATAAAAGAACACAGGAAAGAATCACATTTCACAACATTACATTAATAAAAGAACACAGGAAAGAATCACATTTCACAACATTACATTAATAAAAGAACACAGGCAAGAATCACATTTCACAACATTACATTAATAAATTTGTCAGCACCTCAACCACATGTGAATATATCAAGTGAGTTGTTTGGAAGGTGGTTGCAATAATATGTAAGCACCCTTTTTTATTTTATTCATTTCATTTGCTTTTGTTAACTAAGTTTAGTCAAAAAAACACCTTACAGTGGAGGCCCGGGGAGAAAAGTTCCAACATATTGCAAACATTTTAAACACACATTCAGTAATACACATAAACAGACATTAAGTGGTAAACATTATCAATTTTTCACATTCATTTGCTAATTCAATTATATTCATATAAAAAAAGGAAACTATTACAGTCTAAAAGATACTTATGCATTTAGTAGATGTGGAACATTGAGCACATAAAGAGGTGTGGTACTAGGGTTGCCAAATAGATAATATATCTTGTGATCTAGATTCTAGTTTGTTACCTAGAAGTTTGAATCACCTGCATTTTGAAAAAAAATCCTTAAAATACTTAACCGTGACTTATTTTTAAGCTTGATAACTCTCTGTAAGGTTGACATGAATAAGGTGTTCTGATACAAACTTCTTTTGAATAATTTTAATATGTGACTGTAGCAAGGCACCTGGACCTTCCTGCTTCTAAAAACTATGCGTGAAGGTAGTTCTCTCAAATATTTGGGTTGTGGAATTTTCGTTCAGCAGTATCAGATGAAAAGAATTTGTTAAAATTTAATTTAAAGCACTGAAACAAAGCTGTAACAAGGTTACTTATTTCACATCACAAAAGTTAGAGGAATAAAAAACAAATACATGGTGGCCAACACAGGAACAGGTATTCCCTGCTTTTATTTCTCTTTCTTGTCCTCCCTGAGTTGTATGATACTGTACACAACATATCTCTTAACTTCATAGTACCTCAGTAAAATACTACCATCTCACTCACGTCAAGCATAGACATACAGACATACATATCAAATGATGCAGATGTTTTTTCAAATAAGTTAAGAGATCCTTATTTCCTAACTGATAATGGAATATTATTCTACCACAAACTAGCCCTCCAATGGAATCATTATTCTGCACAGGAGATACACTGAAAAGTTCATCAACAAAATAATTGTTGATTCTAGTATTCAGTGAATGTAACTCAGCTTTAATTCTCACAATATTACAATACCACAGTCCTTAACACATTTACAATTCATAATTACATCACCCTTAACTAACCTATACTTAATCATAAATAATGACAACTGCTTAAGTCTTTCATGTTATTTTTTCCCATCATACCATGTATCCTTGTAAAACACCTCTGTATTCTTTCTAATCTACCTGTAATCTAGCACATATACAAACAGATCCACCATATTCAATAATGGGCCTAACTATGGATTTAGAGATTGTAAGTAGAACCATTTTATCTCTAATTATCAGACTTCTGAAAATTAGGCTCATTTCAGAATAACATCTTTGAAAAATATCATAAACATGTGGGTCAAAGCGTAATCTATTGTCATTTTTAACACCCAGATCCCTCACATCATTAACCTCCTGAATGCTAATGCTATCCAATGCATATGAATATTTAGGGTTTACCTTCCTAAAATGTACAATGCATATCTTTTAATATTATATTTCATAGCATTCTCTGTGACCCACCCAACTGAATTATCCAAAGATGTCTGAAGAACAAACTGATCATTTACTCCTGAGATTACAGATCCAATTTTTACATCATCCACATATTTACACATCCAACCATTAATATTTTCAAGAAATAAAAAATCCAAATAAAACTGGATCCAGAAGGGAACCCTGAGGAGCCCCTGCAGTTACACCCCTCTTCTGAAAAAGAGTGACCAGTCTTTACCCTACATCTCCTTTCTGTCAACCAATTAAAAATCTACCACACTACATATGCATGGAAATTACTATTTTTTACTATGGAAAAACTCCTGAAATGAGGCATTGTATCAAAGACATTTGATATATTCAAATTTAATATATCAAAAACTACCCCATCATTCAAAGGTTTCCATAAATGGCCATAAAAAGAGAGCAAATTAGTGCAACAAGACATTCCAGCAACAAAACCATACTAGGTAACATGAAAATTCTCATCTAGGGTGTTCCATATCTCATGTATTCAAATGAGAGACTGCGGCATGGAATGTGTTCAAGTTGTTTATTGTACATAAACACATCAGGAGCTGTATCTGGAACATATACTTTGTACTTCATAAGCTTACTGATTGATTTGTTACTTGTAACACACTCCCATATGTATCACCATTCAAGCTTACATTCACACTGACTACACAAAATGACACTGATCTCCTGTGTGCTCATTAACTTACATGCACGTGCTGTCTAGCTATAGTGGCTGACTAGGTTCAATATATACACTCATTTACATGGAGTATCAATATATTTTTAAATTACCTGTTCATAACATTTACCCACAATACTAGTGATACTAATTGATCTGTAATTTGCAACCATACCATAATCACTACACTTAAACACTGCACTGTGTGTGACATTTTATGTAAAACAGGCACATAACCTACTTATAAAAACCTCTGGAAGAGAAAAGTGAAGCTTGGAGAAAAGTCATTAATAATAGCTGACAAAGGATCACATTTACAACACCAGGGCCAGCAGATGATTTTTTTAATCATCTTCAACGAATCCTCTGTTTTTAACAAAAAAGAAATGGAAACATTTCCCTTAAAATTCTTACAATTAGGACTTAAATTATTCAAAAATACATTAGACAAAAGGCCATTGTCAGAAACTGACTCACAGCCAACAGTTATAGAAACACCTGAATACACACCCTTCTTACAATGATTCAGGTGGCCAAAATGCCATTTTTTTGAGGCCACATTACCAGCCAACCTCATTTCATATTTTTACTATTTAATCTCACTGTTCTACTTAATTTATTCCTTACTACCTTAAATTTATTTTGATGCTTCCTCCCACGACTCTTCTTAATTGTTTTCCATAAATTTTAAATGATTCTATATAATTTCTCTTTACCAGCTTTCCACCAGAGAGATTTATTCCCCTTGGGTCTCATAGGGACAAATGGTGCATAATCATCGACCACTTATAAAAGAACCATACAACCTTTCAAAAGTTTCCTGAGTATAATGTTGGTTAACAGTAGGAGGTACAGGGGAGTTGCACTGTGGGCTTGCATGGAGGAGGGCTTGCCTCCCTGCAAAAAACACTGTTTTTCTTCTGCATGTTTTGAGGTTATATCATACAGTATCATTTTTTAGATTATTTTTTCAATATTCAGTGTGTTGCTCTACTACTACAGTAGATCCATATATATCTATATATATCTATATGTATTTTTCCCCCTTGTTCTTATAAAAAATCCTTATGCCACAGTTCATAATGTATTAAGTATAAAAGGGCATATTACAAAAATCCTTTAATGCACGGACATTAATTATTACATGATTAATGGTTTCTTCTTGTTTCACACATTTTTCTCTGACAAATATATTTTTCTTTCATACTGGATTTTAATACCTCTATTACCCTTCACTTACTTTCAGCTTGTTCCTTTTTACCAGAAATAATCTCTTGGTCTGTACAACCCAAGAAATACATCTTTTCTAGCCTTGTCTCTAAGCTGCAAGTAAGGGAACCATAAAACCCTGTGTCAATCAAGTTTGTAACAGCCTTAACTTTATTTTTAACCTATCTGATACCTTCATGAGTTACTTACCATTAATTTCCCTCATGCTTCTTCATATTCCAGTTTCAGCTTATTATCTGTGTTTATTTATTTTATTTTACATTTGTTTACCGGGAAAGTCTGACTGGACAAAATGCCCTTTTTCAGTGGAGGTCCAGGGAGAAAAGCTCCACATTAATAAATAACCATAAGATACACATACAATGTACATGGTTTCTATGCTGTTCAACACTAAACCTAATTTTTTCCTTTTTCCTCAGAAAACGCTGAACATTTATTTGAGCCAGTTTCTGATGTACCCCAACACACATCCCCTTGATGTTTTTTCCTTTATTTTAAATTCTTTAGTATTCACATTATTTGTTTCATTTTATTTTATTTTATTTTTCCTCTGCTCAGGTGGTCATCCAGGGGCTCCCCTAGCTGCACTCAAATGGCTCATATGTTTCTCCCAGGGCTGAAGATGCTTTACCAAACGGGATGGTCTATTTAACTGTCCCCTACCCAAGAGAACACACGCAGCCTGTTCATTCCCGTTGGAGGTCTTAGGAAAAAGATTACTTTTTGGTTTTGGATCTGTGGACTTCCTTCACACCATTCCAAAGCAGCAGTGTATGAGCTCCCTTATTTGCAGGTGCATGCATGCATGCTTTCACGCATGGAAGCCTCCTTTGCACTGCAGCAACTCACTATTAGTGCAGATAAGTCTCACTAGGCCCACTGCTACAGGTGATTCACCTGCCTCTCAGTAACTGTTACTAATGCAGGGAGCCAAGCTGCACCTCCCCCAGGATGGGTGGATCAGCAAGAGCTGCTCATACCTCCCCTCCCCGCCAAGTCCCCCCAGGGCCGCTGCCACTTGATGAACACTGGATATTATTTCATTACATTTTATAGTTTCCTTTTTATCAGTGCTCATTCAACCTTAAAGTATTTCCACTCTTGCTACCATATATATTTAGAATTATACAGTTCTCATGCTGTATTTCTTTCCTTTGTCATTTTCAACCCACTTCACTTTCCCCTAATGATTTAGTATTCATATCTCTTAACATCTTAGCACAAGAAATCCGGACAAAGCCTAAAATAATGGGAGGACAGACTTTAAATATTACTCTTATAAACTTAGAAAGTAGCTAGAATAAAATGACTTGTGTTAGCATGCATTTTCTTAAGTATGTGAAGTCTGAAACTCAAATGTATATCATTATTTAGTGATTTCAATCCTCAGTAATTTACCAGAAAACCACAAATTGTATGAGGAAGAGACCAAAATATCAGGCAAAAAATCTGGACATTCTGTAACAATCTGGACAGTTGAAGGGCATGCTAGTATTACATTTGCAGTACCCCTTTCCCTTGTCTTTTACCCTTTTTAACCACACCCCCTCCACTATGGTCCTATGATTTAAAGTACTACTTAATAAGGACTCAGTCTTATGTATGCACTGCTGTTTAGAAACAAACACGATTAACAGATTTCTTCAGATGACTTTGTCATAAGGAGCAATACCTTCATTTAATAATGCAGACTACATTTTTTAATCATTTATTTTAACTCCAGCTGTATGTTTCTTTACTCTTAATTGTTGCACAATAAGTTATTTTAACTCTAAAGATATATACTCCTTCTTTCCTCTTATTTTATTGCTCAAGACACCAGCCAAAATCGGCATGCTGTAAAGCAGTACCCCCTTGGTCAGTCTGCTCAGAAGTGGGCGTGCCTTGTGTGACTGACATGCCAAATGGCTGTGATGTTGTATGCAAATGATGCATGACTGACTGCCATGCAGATTTGACTGATGTCTTGCATACAGTGGCTGTGGTACAGAGCAGAATTGGACATTTACCATTTTCCACAATGAAGTGTGATTTCGGAGTTGTAATATTTAATTTGTGGGGGGTGAAGGAGGGCTTTCCTCCCTTGCAGAAAGGTAAAAAAAAATATTGCTTGGAGTTATAGTGCTGTTTCTTTAGCATTAGGTAATTGTAATGCCCCCTTGAGGTAATGTGCTGAATACCAGATGAATAATCATGCACCCGGTGAAGACATCGACATGAATATTTATTTGTTATTCCAACACGTCACGGGCTGTTGGGTGGTGGACAGAGTTTAGGCGGGACTTGCTGCTGCACATCCGGGACAGTACTGTTCTACAACATCTTACCAAAATCAAAGGACTGTCGACATGCATATAGGGCTGTATTTCTTTCAACAACTTTTTCTTCTGAGGGGCATAAATTCCTGGATATTCTTCTTAAATCCAGGACCCAGTAGTCCCCCATAACCTGGTAAACTTCCATTTAATGTTTTTCACCTCTGTAATTAACCCCAAACATCATTAACTCCCTGCTGTCTTCTTCATTTAAACTTTTCATTCTCTTTTGATCATTTTTTTATTTTTCTTATTGTTATTCTGACAACTGCTAAAAAGGAAACGTCAAGTTTCACTGATTCACTTAACCTTTCACATTTCTCTTTATTGCACAAATGCAATATTCTTTTAAAATCAGGACCCAGTAGTCCCCATAACCTGGTAAACTTCCATTCAACGATTTTCCACCGCCGTACTTAATTGAAAACATCATTAACTCTCTGCTGGCTTCTTCATTTAAACTTTTCACTCTCTTTTGATCATTTGTTTATTTTTCTTATTGTTATTCTGACAGATGCTAAAAAGGAAATGTCAGGTTTCACTGATTCACTTAACCTTTCACATTTCTCTTTATTGCACAAATGCTGTTTACAGTCACTGACATAATCTTAGGCATGTGTTTTTCTTGTGTTGTTATTTTTGCTGTCATCACCTTTAACCTCCAGTTTACTTTCTGGTAACCCATTTTGTATTGCTCCATAATTTTATTCTTCTTTGTTATAACTTTCTGACAAGGTTAAAGACAAATTAAATGCTTCACTTCTCCTCTATTTTTTATAGCAGCAAACCCATTACTAAACAGTACGGTTCAAAATGAGTTTGATTACAGCAGCCCTTCTTCTTGAGGTGTTCATTAGTTAATACATAACTGTAAAGCTTCAACTGCTTTAGAAACAAGGACTGGTGTAGCAGAGCTCAAGCAAGCTCTTTTGTAAAATGTTGTTCATCTAATGATAGGTGCTACTATATCAGTTCTGTGCCAGATTTTCACTTTTTCTTTAAGACTTAATACAGCTTTGTGACCACTGACCCAATCTATTCACTGGACAGAACGATACTGACTGGTTTTCAATACTCCAGGAAAGGATACTCAGTTTAAACCATTTAAATAACAGCTTTTGTCACTCACATCTCAGGATTGGAATATGCTCACTGCAGGACAAACATGAAGCAGGCCATACTTAAAAAGTCGAGAGGAAAGGATGCTATGTCCACATGGCCTCAGAGGGCTAAATCAGCACAACTCTATGACAGCTGCCTGACTCTATATATTTTAAAACAACAAACTGTTTTCAGCAGCATTTGAGCTCTTGCTTCTTCATACACAGCTGTACAAGGTGTGTTTAGTACTGTCCGCCAGCATTATATCATCAGAAAGAAGAAACACATTTACAGACACCCAATCAACAGATTTGCTGTTTTGACATTTGTTAAGGATTTATTTTACTCAGACATAATTACTCATGTGTTACTATGCCTGCTTATGCAGTGTGATGTCTGAATAAAAAAACCTTCTTGAAATATTGATAAAACAGGAGGGAATAAAACCTACATTTATTTTATTCTTTCAAGTATGATTTTAATAGTATGTAAATACTGACAGCAAGAGTTCTGAAGTCGAAAATCTACCACATTAGATAATAGTGGAAAGGTTGATTCTTGTGGTTTACGTTTTCCTAGAAAGAAGGCAGAAAGGAAAACCGACAGATATCCTGGCCTATAATAAGTTTAGCAATACAGGAAAAGCTTGAGGGCAAGCAATTATTTCCTGTTAACCAGGCAACTTCTACGCTTTCTAGTAAGCTGAACAGTAAAAGTGTGGTATCCTTTGGATACTACTAAGTTATATTTTCTGAGCGATTTTGACAGATGATCTCCACAACTCATTAAGGCTGCTATATGGTTGAAGCCACAAACCACAGCCCTACATTGTTCATAAAAGTCTCCTTACTCCATTAAGTAATGTCATACATCACTGTCTACTTGGATGAATCCCGATATGCAGCAGGTAAGCAAAAAAGATGCCCTGGATGGCCAGTGATTTACAAGCATGTCAGTCGCTGTGAAGTACACCGGGGAAATGAATCTAGCACTTACAGTTCTACAACATCAGACTGGTGTATCTAAACTATAAATGAAGCAGCAGTGACCTGTTTGTGTTGCTGTGCACAGCAGATAATGGCTGAGTAGCAATAGCACAGAAACAGCTATGAACTGAGACATTAAATTCTTACAAACATTACAACAAACGTGGTGCTACTGGGGACAGCTTACTGGCCATAGAAACTGAATGTGGCAACTATGCTGAATGGTACCACCCCCACACCTATGTCAAAAGGCAGCACCCAATAATAGGTACAGCAGTCCTGAATCCCCTTATTTACCACTTTGTAAATGAAGGCAACCCTGTAGTCATGGCAACACAAAACTGATCCTTGCCATTACCGTGGCATGGGAATGGACTCTGTCTATGCTTCTAGCTGTAACTGTAGCTATAGCAACAGCCTGAGAAGTAAGATGGAAGCAGGATGAGATAAGCAAGCAGCCTTGCAAATGCATGGGACTGCTATTATGAAGAAATGCCTTGTTCCATTAGACAACTAAGAATATTCCTAGTGGTGATGAATTATACCATGGAGGTGAAAGTGGGTGTAGAATGGAGCACTGTCCACTGTAATACTCAGCCAACATCAGCCCTATCTTTTACAACTGTACAGCTTATACTCCATATAGCCTATACCGTCTTAAAAAGCCCAGAAGACAGGTCATAAGAATACCCTAACTTACTTATGAATTCAACAATTAACAAATCATAAATAAACAAACAAACAAATAATAAACATCAGATAAAACATAGATAAAAGAATATAAGGCATGGAAAGCAAACCCTCATAATAGTAATACAGATTCAGAATGTCTGAAGGAAGGAGTGAAGTAAGAAATATTAACTCCACCAAAGCCCAATACATTACAAACTCTGAACAATTATACTTAAGTCAAGCTAAAACAATCCTGGCATGCAGTCAAGACTGTGAGGAATAATAAAGTCTTTCAAATACAGCAACAGTTAAAGACCTCACAACAGATATATCTAAGAGCACAATATACCCAAACATCCTTCAGCCCACACTATAAACTTTAAACACTAGCCATGCTTCGATATAAACAAATACATTACCCACCTTTCTATGTTCAGGCCGATAACACAGAGGTAAAAAATCCCCTCGTTAAGACTCACTGCAGTTATAACTCCATACTTCATACTACTAAACCTTGAATCCTTAACTTAATTAGCCACCTACAATGTAAACAACTTACTTTTACTTAGAACCTGTCCATACTTCTCAACCTCCGAACATTAAACATCAAAGCACTGATCTTTAAAAATCATAATAGGGGGTCAGGAAGAGAAGTATCATCTTATTTTGACAATAGAAGGTCTTTACATACTAGGCCCTATACAGTTGGTGGTAGTGAATCTTTGTATGGTAATACTTTAAGTATTTAATAAAGTATGTATCCATAAACATGTTTGACTTTATGAGGAACAAGGACAAATCTGAGGGCCAAACTATTAGCACTAAGTCTGTCATAGCAGTTAAAAGATATGAACCTGTTACTTCCTAAGTCCATACCATACATTTTCAAACAACCCCTCATAATGCCTTGTCCAAAGACTGCTGTACCTTCAGCAGCAGCAGAATTTCAACCAATAGCCAACGTATGCCTTCATGTTAAGATTCTAGAAAAAAATAATTTACCATCAAATCTTAAGAATACATGCTTAAGTACAACAATCTATCAGCATGGATTTTACCCCATTTGTAGTAGTGTAACAACTTTATCCTTAATCTTGCACACAAACCAAATACATTGCAACTTGGACAAATGCATGCTCATGCGTGCAACATTTCTACATCTCTAAGGAGCCTTTGAGATAGTCGAGTACACGAACAGATACAGCTGATTTTCCACCCAAAGTAACACTATGTATGGTTTAAGTTGTACCTGTCCAATAGCTCTTTTAGAATAACTGGAAAAGAAAATAATTTTCTAACAGGAATTATCTTAACAGGTATCCAACAAGTGTTTGTCACTGACCCTTTATTACCTGCCTTGGAACCTCCCTCAAATGTACTGTCTGCTGTATGCAGATGTCATTGTTATCACTTAAGGAGTCAGCTGTGAAAACACCATCTCAAAGTCCTTGCAGGAAGACTTCTTCATTCCTGAACTGACCAATACCTGACCATTACCACCACCAACACCATACTCATACTATGTGTCTGTCAATCTTCAACAGCTCAGGGGTGCAACATCTCTATTACAGACCCACCTGAGGTACAGCCACTAAAAATCACACTGCATACATACCTCTGACATGCCACTCCACTAAAACCTTTCATTTACACCAGGTACCAGAATCCAGGTTAATAAAATACTAACCCAGTTAAAGGCCCCAACAGGATATCAGGCCTAAATTGCCAAGGCAAGATGTGCAATGCTGTTCTCCAGAACCACTTTAAAATAGTGTATGCTATTTCCCTGTCACTGTAACTTGCAAAGCAAAATGTTACAAGTTGTAGCTGGGAACGCTTATCAGACATCTTTGAACAGCATTTGTACTCACAGAATAGTATTGCATTACCAACATTATGGGCCTATCCTTTTACAACAGACTACCACAATGTGGCTATGTGTGCCTGTACAACAACTTTCCACTACACAAGCAGCAGGGAGATAAATATTACAGCACAGTTCATAGGTAGGTACTAGTCTGTCGGCCCAAGGGCCTAAGTAAGCCTAGCCAACAACGCCACCCAAGAAAGTTATTTTCCTGTGCCCCTGTCGAGCAGAGCCACAGAAGTGATCCCCGGGGTGTATTTCTTATTTCCACCCACTCATCAAGATTTTTCTTGAAGAGTGCTAATGAGGAACTTTGCTTGACATAGATAGGTATGAGAGTATGGGAAGTCTCTGGGACAGGAATTTATCCCTCCAGCATGTCCTGTTTATTGTGGTGACAAGGTTTAGGCCCCTAAAGCCTGTAGCTTGGAGGTATTGGGATTTCCTTAGGTGTAATATGTCCAACAGCTCTGGGTTTGACATAGCTTTATATGTTAGGCAGAGATCACCTCTGAGTAGGCGATATGCCACAGAGTAAAGGTAGAGTTTTTTGAGACGATTAGTGTAGGGCATCTGTTTCAGGCCAGTAATCCTCTTTGTGAGGTACTTCTGCGGCCTTTCCAGCTGCTGCAGATGTCTTGTGGGGTACATTCCAAAAGGGGTGTTGTAGTCTATAATGGGTCTAATGAGTGTCGAGGAGAGGGGAACAATGACCTCTTTTTTCCTGGATGAGAACCCTTTTGTGATGATGTGTGCCACATAGAAGGACTTCCTGTCTACTGTGGTGATGTGATTATCAAAGGAGAGACTACTGTCCACCTGGGTCCCAAGGTCTCTTAAAACACATTCAGCGTTAAGTAGACTGCCGGCTATGTGGTAGTTCATGGATACAGAGTTGGTAATTGTGCAATAGCTTTAGTATAGCTTCAACATGCTGTCTAATACAGCCTTCCTCATTGGGTATCTTAAAATAAATAGCACTTGTTATCACAAAATATTACTATATCGTTAACCATGCTAACAAAGTGTGATGGTTTTCACCAGTAAAGTACAATACTTTCACTAAAAGTATAAGAGTGCCATATTTTTAAATACTTCATATTTCTGGGGTTTCTTTTTAGCAGAAGCTTTATTCAGTATTCGGATTGTATATTTAACTGAAATATAATGCTTTACAATGGACTGAGACTTTTAATTGCTGCATTTAAAGTTTTCCATTCCAGACTTGGCACACCAAAGGGCAACACACAGTTTACAAGGGACTCCTAAGAGACAAGACACTTGCTTAGATAAACAACATTTAAAGTCGGTAACTAATTACTGTATTTATATGATGAAAGTACTGCTAGAGAGTTGCTCACTGATTTTTGCTCCCAGCAAACATTTATTTTCTATAGACCAGGAAATGTGTTTTATAAAAATATACAATCACATAACATTAGTTTGGTCATTACAGTGATAACACTATATAGGGATCAGGTTATGTATTTATGTCTCATTAAAAATGCTGCCCTTTCGCTGTTCCATTGATTTTTAACTAAATGCTTGTCACTGATACATAATGCAAAACCCAACTACACAAGCAGTCTTGCTGAATAATCATTCTGAACAGATTTTCTTTGTGAAAACTCAGATTATCTGGTTTCCAGTAAGCCTCAACATGGCTGCCCTAAGTACAAGATTTCCTTTATGCAAGCAATAATACACAGCTATTTCGGGCTGCAGTGAGGCAACAGTAAGCCCTGTGTATTATAAACCTTAAGAATTCATGAACATGGTTTCTAAAATGGAACAGTAAAAATTTAAAAACGCAAATGAATTAATCCCTAACTTGGTAACATGAGAGTGTCAGGTCGACAAAGGCAGTTTTGATGAATGCAAAAAGACTGAATATGGTTCGCTGAGACTACTTTTGCCAACAGTGGAGTTCACTTTTTTGTTTATTATTGTGTGACCTCAAATTGGCATACACAAATACAGGTGGTGTAGGGGTGTCCCCCCACATGGGAGGTGCAGGGGAAGGCTTACCCCCTGCAAAAAAAAAATGTTCACTGAAGGCAGTTTTGGCGAATGATTTTCAGTCTGTGTACACCAAAACTACCTTCGGTGAGTCGACATAAATCTCCTGTTAATATAATGTTAGTCTTTCAGTCTGGATTCACATACAACTGATTATTTATTCTCTAGCCAATCCAAAATACTCACTTAGGTCCCCCAGGAAAATTATTGCAATTACTTACTTATGTATCTTTGGCAATCACAATGTCAAAGGGACTGCAGTTATTTTCGATTTTACTTTTTTGCTAGGATGACCTTTTTTTGAATGGAAATATCAGATACTACATAAGAAACCATTAACAATTAGAGCACCCTGTAAGCTGTATTGGTAGGGAAGGATCTACATCATGAAGCCTTTGGCAGCTCTGGAGAAGATAACTGTACTGCGGGATTAATCAGGCAGCAAAACAACTGTAAGCAGCTGCAGAAACAAGAGAAAGTCATACCTATCAGTTGTTTTTTACTATATTTAGACATTCCTAAGCACCACTTTTTGTGACAAGATTCTTTCATCTCCTTTCCCTTCCTCTCACTGAGGTTCCACAGCAATCTTCCTGGTGGAATTGAAACCCTGCTCTCACAGCCACAATAACTGGTGTTGTGGCTGGTTTCAGTTTGTAGACATATATAAGTGCCAGAAACAATATTCCACTTTTCACAGGGGTTCACTGTCCCACACCACTGATCGCTGCTCTTCTATTTGTAGTTTACTGATCATTCTACCTCATCTGGTGTTTATGTAAACTTAATAGTAGATAACTTTTACTGAATGAAACTTACATGAATAGAGGTACTATTATCTTTATGCCTGTGACCACCCCACCTACCTGGTTATCAAATAAAATAAAATAAAGTTGTGGTTAACATTCAAAATTCACAGATTTGCACACAGACACACACATAAGGAGGCATGCACATGCTTACAAAGATACACACACACAGGCACACATGGTAACACACATAGACACATACTTTGGCACACACACACGTGCGCACATGTGCACACATACACATGCATGTGCACACACATACATACAGACGTGCCCTCACAAATATACACACGCACACACACACACACACACACACACACACACACACACACACACACACACACACACACACACACACACACACACACACATGCACAGCTGCAAGACTTATCATGTAAACCCTCTGACAGAGGATCACTATCTCATGCTACAATGATTATTTATGTAGCTGTTTTTGCAATTCACAGGTGTCACTTACTACAGCTACTGCCCACCTGTCTAATGGCGAGGAGGAAAAACACTAAAACAGAGGGCAGGTGTGCCCGAAGGATTGATAAATGGATAAAAAAAAAATTTAACTTAGAACAGTTTAAGGTAAATTTTCTCAGTTTTGAGCATGTGCTAGACACACATATACCATGCATTTTAAAAGAGGGCAGAAGGGAACAGAGGTATGCTGAAAGAAGCCTGGAGGCAACTGTTCTGTGGCATACAATACAGAATAGGGCTTATATGACAGCTTTACTTTTCATAAAAAAGCTAAGAATTATAATGTCTTTACAGAATCAAAAATGACAGGTACCTTTCATTATATGACAAGCAAATTGTTTTCAAAAATAAATTGAGTATTTTATTATGAAAACAAATTCATAGGTTCATTGGTAGGTACTAGGCTATTGGCCCTAGCCAAAAAGGTACCCTGGCTTTCGCCACCCAAGAAAATTATTTTCCTGTGTCCCTGTCAAGCAGAGCCACAGAAGTGATCCCCAGGGTGAATTTCCTATCTCCCATCCAATCATCAAGATCTTTCTTGAAGAGTGCTAATGAGGAGCTTTGTTTGATACAAGTCCTGTACTATGACAACTATACTTCATTTTAGTGGTATGGTGTGTCAAAGTAAGAAACGAGGAAGTAGCTAGCCTAAGTTACCTACACAGGCATAACACTTTCAAATATAATATATAATCAATTGTTCATCTTTTAAATATAATATCGGTCTTTCCTCCTCATTGTAATTTAGCCATTATCTATAAATAACTTATACAGCTCGTCCAATTTCACCTGGGGTAGTCTGTAAGTTTCTGCCTGGGCTTAACTTCACATACCTGTTTGTTGCTTGCTGATTTTTTTTTTGCCTCTCCCATGGCTAGCATGGATCAGGCCTGCTCTGTTCCCCTTCTCCTACCCCTAATTCCCACCCACTCCCAATACTCATGCATTTATTTTAACCTAACACACACTACCTTCAATTATCCAATCAGTAACCATATACAACCCATACTACATTCTCTAATTACCCATTAATTTACTCCTGCTTCCAGCTCCTATCCACCAATAAACCCTCTACTTAACTCATTACATCACTCCTTTTCATTACCCCACTTCCCCACTCCTCCATCTTACTCCTAGCAACCAAGCAACCCTCTACTTAGCCTATACCCCTTTAAATTTATCTCATCCACTCCCTAGTAAAGCTTCTAACAATTGTTTTCAAAAGCTAGTCTTCTAGCCCACAAACTAAAAATTATTTCTCAACATCTCAAGTTTCATAATGTTATATGTACAACAATTGCCCCTCTTAAGTCTGCTCTTCCTGGTCACTCATTTAACAACCTACCATGATCAATTAGCCACAACCTACATCTCACCACCAATCCACTTCCCCTCTTACCCTATGGCTCACCCATTAACACTGACATAGCACCAACTCTATTTAATACCATCAAAACAGATAATTTTCCCATACAGGTACATGTGTCATCCTACTACCCCTCACGTAGTTTAAAAATATACTAAATTAACAGTCAAACACTCAAACCCACTCCTGTATTCAATGCCACACCTTAAACTTAGTGGTGATAACCATACAAATCCTAGCCCCAAAACCACGCAACAGGACTTAACACTCCATCCCATGCACATACTCATATTTTTTACAACTTAAAGGATCTGACCTGCCTCTCCTCAACATGAACCATAGGAGCCTACAAACAAAATACAAGAATTTCATGCCTCTCTCTTACTCTACTCCCCTGATATAGCAGTTCTAACTGAAACCTGGTTGAAAAGTGGAATAAGTAACAATGAAACTTTACCCTCAGGCTACAAAATCCACAGACTGGACAGATTAAACAAACGTGGTAGAGGAATAGCTATTATTTACAAAAATACACTTAAACTAGAATATTTAGAACCAAACCCACCAGAGCACAGTAATGCTGAGATACTATTTAACCAACTTGATATAAATCCCAATAAACATCTATTATAGCAATTTACATCCCTCTTGGTAACAACCCTATTACAATTGAGGATTTACTTCATTGCTCATCCTTAGAATTTCCACAGGAAAGCATAATAATGGAAGATTTTAATACTGACTGGTCCACCTGCACCTCAGAAAACCCTTCTAATTTCATCAACCTGCATTGATTATTCCAAATAATACAATGTCTAACAAGAATCGATAAAAACAGCAGTATACAGTCAGTTCTAGATTGGCAGGTCTGTCAATCATGCTGCCTCTGCTATAGCATTAGTGTTCACCACCCTACCTATCTGCTCTGACAGCATCTGCACACCCCAAAAATATTATATATAGACAGATCCGCAACAAAAAAAAAACTTTTCTCCTCAAACATTTACATCCATCCTCCAGCAATGTGACAGGACCCCACTAAGATCACTCCCCTTAGATTCTACAGTAGATTACTTCAATAACACATTCCTAGACACATTAAATAGACTAGCACCAACTGGAACTATAAGGGAAAAATCTAATTATGCTCCCTTGCTCACAAAATACACTAAGTTACTCAAACTTAGAGACAAAGCCTGGTCACAACATCAAGCCAACAAAAAACAAATAACCCTAAATTACTACTGGCAACTATGAAATAAAACCTAGCAGCAGATCAAGACTGATAAAGAAATGTACTACAGTGTCATCCAACAGAAACAGTGAAACAATCCACCAATTCAAAAATAAAGATCAACTAGTTTCTTCTATCTTAAATATGTCCAAAGCATTCAATACCATCTCCCATCAAAAACTCCTCATAGGTTCATAGGTGTGTACTAGGCTAATGGCCCTGGAGCCTTTACAAGCGTAGCCCATAGGATTACCCTGTCATTGTGCCACTCGACCTTAGTTCCCAGTGCCTATGTCGAGTAGAGCCACTCATCAAGATTTTTCTTGAACAGGGCCAGTGAGGCACTCCACTTGACATGTATGGGAAGTCTATTCCATAGCATGGGCAATCTCTGGGTTATGAACCTGCCCCTCCAGCTTGTTCTGTTGATTGTGGTAATGAGGTTGAGGTCTCTGGAGAGTGTAGTGCGGAGGGACTGAGATTTCTTTAGAGGTAGCATTTCTAACAGCGCTGGGTCAGACATGGCTTTGTAAGTCAAGCAGAGATCGCTTCTAAGTAGGTGATATGAGACAGAGAATAGTTGGAGTTTTTTGTGTCTGTCCATATAGGACAAGTGTTTAAGGCCTAGGATCCTCGTTGTGAGGACTGAACTATCAACCCTAAACCTCAGCCATTCAGTCCTTGCATGGTTTTATAACTACCTATCTGACCAACAACAAGCTGTTCAATGGCACCATAATCTTTCCTCTCTATTACCTGTCACCATGGGAGTTCACATGGCTCATTCCTGGGCCATCTTGTTTTCAGTATCTTTACTAATAAACTCCACACTGCTATCCAACTCACCTCCATTGTACAGTATGCAGATCTGTGCTGCATCCACCCTTCCTCAACTCCAAGAAATAACCCAATTATCATTCCCAGCAGTAGAAACTTGGCTCTCTAACTCACAATTGATCCTTAATCCTAATAAAACTAAACTAATGCTCTTCTTGAATTGTAAATCCCCAGATTGCCCATTCTCCTTTCTTATCTTCTTCTTCTTTCGGCTTTTTCCCAGTTAGGGGTTGCCACAGTGGATCACCTGTCTGCTCATGACTGGCAGTAGAGTTTTACGGTGTCGAGTTGCCAGCCTGGCACCCAACCTTCCACGGAAGGCACACAAATACACACACACACACACACACACACACACACACACACACACACACACACACACACACACACACACACACAGGGACAATTTAGAGTGTCCAATCCACCTACAGCATGTCTTTGGGATGTGGGAGGAAACCAGAGCACCCGGAGGAAACCCACACGACCACAGGGAGGACATGCAGACTCCACACAGAAGGAACCCCATACTGATCCAATGACACCAAAATAGATATGTATCTCAAGCAAAACTACTTGGCATTAGAATTGATAACAGGATAAAATTCAATAAGGACCTATTGCTAGTCATAAAAAGATACACATAAAATTAGGTTCTCTATACAGAATCAAACCATGCCCAAGCAATTCCACTAGACAATTCATAGCCAGGACCCACCTACTCTCCACCCTGCTTTACACCTCTTCTAGCTTCACAAACCTAAACAAATAGAACAAAACTTGAAGCCTGCTACAACAAGACAGCCAGATTTGCAAGTAACTCCTCATACAGGTCCCACCACTGTGCTGCATTATGACAACTCACCTGGTTAGAATTACCAAATCTCTTAACCTACACCCAACTTACAACTGCCCACATCGTGATTTATCAGCCTGATAAATGTCCCTCACTTTAAAATCTACTACAACCCTATTCAACTAAAAGGCGGTATAGATTTTCTGACGAATTTCTACTACAAGTTACAAAATCAAATCACAGTTCAGGAGACTCTTCTCCAACCATGTCTCCAGAGCTTGAAACTCTATCCCTCAAAATATCATAACTATCACTTAACACCTCCCAATTCAAAAAATTCCTTAAATCTCACTTAACTAACTTATGGCTCTGTTCATGCTTATCTCCTGGCTAAATACCATTCCTTCTAGCTAAATACCATTCCTTCTAGCTAAATACCATTCCTCTTGCACTGCAGCCTTCATGCCAGTTTCTTTTCTGCCACTGCAGAGTTTAGTTTCTCCATGTACACTTATTGTCCTGTTCTTCTCAATCATACCTACTTAACTAACCTCTTTCCTCTCCCTTTAACCCCACAGTAACTAAACCTTCTCATCTGTATGTCTCTTAACATTCTACCCATAACTCGCCATACCGTACCAGCTCCACTGTATCATACACTGTCCTAAACTATATTTCTTAATACTTCCTTCTTAGCCTTACCCAACACCTTCCTATGGTCTCTTTGCTCCCTCCTCTCTTTATGTGCCATGCATAACTATGTCAACTGAATTTACACCATCAACTATATCTTAGTCCATTTTAAATACTATAAATACTATCTCTACCTAGTTCATGGAAATTTAACATACATGACATTTAATAAGTTTGTATTATCCACTGTGTGCAATTGCCTATCTACTGTTAAGTATATTCAACCTTATATATATATATATATATATATATATATATATATACATATGTTTGTCTTGAAACTTATAACTAATTTTACTTTTGTATACAATGTGTTATTATTATTATTGTTTACTTTGTCTGGAGCTTTTCTCCCCGGGCCTCCAGGGAAAAGGGGCTTGTGCCCAGTCGGACTTTCCCGGTAAACAAATTTCTAAATAAATAAACATTTTCCAGACAGAAAATGCATGAATAAGCTAGATAATCCTGAAAGGAATTACACTGTCATGACTTGGCTTTGAATGGCTTGAGCAACAGAAAACAACATGGCCGTGATAAAAGGAACAGTGTCTTAGAAATAGATTGAATTGTATACCTTCATGTGCACCACTAAGGACATCTGCAGGAAAGTTGTGTCTTTTGAAGGATACTCTGTTGAAATTTGGTAAGAGTTATAAGGATGGTCATAAGTAGCTTAGAGCATTGGTCAAAGAAATGGCAGATATGATTCAGTTTGAAGAAATCTGAAATTGTACACTATGGAGCAAGAGAACAAACAGAAAAAATAAAATTCATACAGAAACATGGCTGAGTAGCACCCCAAATAAAAACAAATAAAACTTCAAAACCAATTAATAAAAAAGTAAACGCTTTCTCAATTGTGACATTGCTTCATCAGACACAGCATCAAAGAGTAAAAAGACAATTTAAATAGTAGAATATTTAACAATAATTATTCAATCAATCTATTTACTTAAATAAACAGTACATAATACTATGAATCAAACCAATGCAAAGCTTCACTTCCTAAGCATCCTGGATTTTAATACAGGTTTTAAAGAAATAAAATAATTTAACCCATGACCCTATGTGGAGCAGGTCTAAGGATCCAGCGAAGCTCAACCCTTTCGGTGTCATTAACCAAATTCCCCCATCCTAACATCCTCATGTACAACTTTGAAAACCTGAAATTAAAAACTATGTTCTTCACCTTCATTTTCAATATGTTTTGCCAGTGCACTATACTCTAAGCCCCCTGAGGGCACAATAAAAATGATCCCTTACATGTTCTCTTAACTGCTTATTAGTTTTGCACATGTAGAAAACAAAACATTTCTTACAGTGGGCAAGATAAATCAGATTCTTGGTATTATAATCTGCTGCTACTGTCAAATAAAAAAAGCTTGCCATTGTCAGGATGTAAAATTGAAATGATTTGTCTACGTAAATACAAAAGGAGCAATCATTGCATTTTTTAGTATCAACTGGTACATCATTAGTACCTACTCTACTCTCCTTTGGATATCATAATCTTCATTTCAGAGCTTTTTTATTCTTATGACACAACTTGGGTTAATGCTCCACAATTCCTGCAATCCTTTCATCCACCTGTAGGATGCGCCAGTTTTGTTTAATGATGTCCTTTATCATATTCACATCACTACTATTTGTCAGGGTCATTGCAAGACTGTTAGTATTTCTATTCCTACTATGCTGGTTCATACTAGGGGAAGAAAAATAGGGCTTTGCCTTAGTAACTCTATTCCTAGTTGCTAAAGAACATGCCCCCTCAATCTCAGATGTCTCATATCCTCATTTTACAAATTCCAACTTCATTCATTCCAAGCCATTCTCAAAGTCATGGGGTTCCAAGGACAAGCACGAAATCCACATAGCTTGACCATTCACTACATTAGAGAATATGTGCTGGGGATGCATGCTATCTCTATGTAAACAGGATGGACAGTAACACTCCTTTCTATACAGCCTCGTAGACAACAGACCATCCAACCTCCTGTTTATCTCTACATCCAGGAAATCAATCTGAAACTGGCAGGTGGCGGGGTGGCTATGGGCACATGTTGTGCCAATAGCTACGCCAACCTGGTGATAGCTGAATGGGAGACTACAAATACACTTGGTCTGTTAGGGCAGGATATTTGTTTTTATCATCGTTTTGTTGACAATCTCTTCCTACTATGGAAGGGCAACATGGAGCATCTCGAGCGTTTTTTTGAGAACCTTAGTAGTAGTAGTAGGTTTCACAAATTTTTGATCAAAGATTCTGCCTCCAGGATTGATTTCCTGGATGTAGAGATAAACAGGGAGTTGGATGGTCTGTTGTCTACTTTTTTTTTTTTTGGAAGGGAGCAAAGCATTCATTCAAACTTAAAGGTGTCCCGTCTGATACTTTAGCCAGAACTGGACAGATGCATATGTTTTTATCCTTTAACAGGTAAGAAAGAACAAAGGTTAGTAAAAAAATGTTAGTAATAAAATTAGGAATCAGCAACCTGATTTTAAAAACTTACGTGTGTGTGTTAAAATATTATGGAAAAGATTATATAATATTTAAACATTTTAATTAACAGCAATTATACAAATAAATGCATATTAACATCCAGAAATGTGTTCACTGATTGGACAACCCAATCAGCGTATGTATCGTAAATACAGAGTTACTCACAGAAAACAGTTTGCTAGTGCGCTGCAGGAATATTTATTTTTTTGGCATGGCTACAGAACTTGTACATCATGATCTGTTCAATTTCACTGCACAAGCAGTGTAAAAAGCAAAAAAGCCTACCGTTAAATAAACTAAACTATGCCACTATGAGTGCTAACTGACCAACATAGCTCCTGGTGGCAAAGCACTCTGCAGGCCTAGACATTCTTAATAAAAAATAAAAAAACAATTAATGGGTTGGGATGCCAGGAGTAAAAGTATCACACACAGTTGTGAATTACTGCTTAATTATACAATAATGTATTTATTTTATTTATTTGCATTTGTTTACTGGGAAATTCTGACTGGACGCAGGCCCTTTTTCAGCGGATGCCCGGGGAGAAAAGCTCCACATCGTGTACATGATAAATAGAAATACAAAGTCGCAGCAATAGTAAACAACATTACAGGTTGTTGGCTTTAATACAATAACAAGATATTGATTATCAACAAGTATATACAGTAAATGGTGCAAGTTAAGATAGTTTCTTGTCGTTTATAATATTAGTAACAAAGTTGTCAGACAAGATGTTAAAGTATGTAAAGACAACTAGCTATTTCTGACTGTGGTTTTCAAAAATGATCATGCTAATTGGACAGCCCAACCAGCATGCCTGCTGTATATCGAGCATATACCAATAAAAAAATGTTTGGCTACAGAAGTATCATTGAGTGGACAGACTTTCTATTGACATATGCTTTGGAAACAGAGGAAAATACAATAAAAATCAGGTTGCATTCTGCAAAACTAAAGAAGCAGAAAAGTACCTGATTTTTCTTGTATTTCTGTGCTGTGCCTACCAACATCTCAGCAGTCAGATTTCTCAACTGTCCAGATTTTTGCAAAATGCCCAAATGTTTGCCTCGTTGTTTTGGTCTGTTCCTCATGTTGTGTCTTTCGGCTTTTTCCCGGTTAGGGGTCGCCACAGCGGAACTCCGGTCTGCTAATGATTGGCAGTTGATTTTTACGTGCCGAGTTGCCAGCCCTGACACACAATCTTCAATGAAGGTACGCCCATTCACGCATGCCTCCACGCAGAAGACGCTCTAGCTGAGAATTGAAATGGACTGTTCCTCATAAAAACTGTAATTTTCTGGCAAGCTACTTGGGGACTGAAGTAATTAAATAATGACAAGACATTTGAGGTTCAGGCTTCATATCCTTCAAAAAATGCACACTAACACAAAACTTCTTATTCCAGCAACTTTTTAAGTTAATAAGATCAATACTTAAAATCTGTCTACTTTTGGTCCTTTAACCCTGTAAGTTCCATGCACATGAGCAGGACATCATCACATGAGGAGAAATTCAGAGGAACACTACAGCGCCCTTATGCAAAGGCATTATTTATGAAAGGCAGGTCATTTTTTTTCTTAAATAAAGTTATTGTATAATAGCAATAATCCAGTCTTGTTTGTGAGTATATCAGGATTTACCCATGGTTGGCTTTGCTTAATCATTTGGACTTTACCCTCATGATCAAACCACACCAACTGTGGGTAAATCCTGAAATAACCATGCACAATCATAATTTACTGTTTAACTGTAACATTTTGTTGAGGATTTTAAATATCTACAAATGGTTTCTATGATCTAGACGGAAGTCTGGGATATTAAATAAATGCTATAGCCAAATAATGATACGTCTATCAAAAATAAGGATTTCAATGTACAGTTAAAGTTACTAAATGATGGAATGTATTAGCTGCCACTATAGCAGTTAAAGGTTACTAAATGGAATGTATTGGTTGGGAGTGTGGCTTAATGGCTAAGTTGTTTGCCTTACAAACACAAGGTGCAGGGTTTGAGTCTTACAAGGGATAATTGGCTAGGCTTAAAATGGCTCGCAAGGGCAGTTAGCTTAGTACTGAACTATGAACTAAATCCCATCCTTTAGTTGGGAGGGTGGCTTAATGGGTAAGCTGTTTGCTTTACAAACACAAGGTGCAGGGTTTGAGTCTCACAAGGGATAATTGGCTAGGCTTAAAATGGCTCACAAGGGCAGTTAGCTTAGTATGAACCTATGAACGTATCAGCTGCTACCATAGTAGCAAAAAGTTACTAAATGATGGAATGTATCAGCTGCTACCGTAGCAATTAAAATTTACTAAACGATGTAAGCTATCAGCTGCCACGACAGCAGTTCAAACTTACTAAACAATGGAACCTATCAGCTGCCAACATAGCAGCTAAAAGTTACTAAATGATGGAATGTATCAGCTGCTATCATAGCAATTAAAATTTACTAAATGATGTAAGCTATCAGCTGCCATGGCAGCAGTTCAAACTTACTAAACGATGGAACCTATCGGTTGCCACTATAGCAGTTAAAAGTTACTAAATGATGGAATGTATCAGCTGCTACCATAGTAGCAAAAAGCTTCTAAATGATGGAATGTACCAGCTGCTACCATAGTAGCAAAAAGCTACTAAGTGATGGAATGCATCAGCTGCTACCATAGCAATTAAAATGTACTAAATGATGGAAGCTATCAGCTACTACCACAGCAGTTTAAACTTACTAAATAATGGAATCTATCAGTTGCTACCACTGCAGTTAAAACTTACTTAATGATGGAACCTATCAGCTGCTACCATTCCAGTTAAAACTTACTAAATGATGGAACGTATTAGCTATTACACTGCAGTTAAAACTTATTAAATGGTGGAACCCATCAGCTGCTACCATAGCAGTTAAAACTTACTAAATGATGGAACTTATCAACTGCTACCATAGCATTCTACTACTTTTTTCAGGATTTTGCAAATGGGGAAACACTGGTGTGTCTGAGTGATAACCAAAAATATAGTTTGTATTCAGACCCAATTGGTTTTGGCTACACCAACAATCTATAATTTAACAAAGTCACTCAGCAATCTAAATGTTGCCCCTACAAACAGGAAAGAGATATTACTTTCATAAAATGCCTAGTTTTAGATGTACATTCCTATTTTGTAAGTATGTTTTGTATAACTCTGTACTGTAAACATTAGTTCGGACAGTCCTAAAGATCATGTGGCCCTTGAGTAATAAAGTTTCAAGATATGTTCAGAAAAAATATATTCATTTAAATACACTGAGTATGCCTAGCTGTACCGTGGGGTGTGTGTCTTGGTCATTACAGCATAGACTGCAGCTGAGGACCAAACGATATCTGCCACATTACTGCTGGAGACAATGCAGTTCCGAGCAACAAAAAGTACTGGTACTCTGATTTACTCCACTGAAAGCTGGTTATTATTAAAAACAAACAAATACTGCAATCAATATGCTATCAGCTGGGCTGAAATGAACAAATTCATTTAACACTGAGTACAAAACATTGTCAATACACAATCCTAAATCTTACAGCAAAGCAAGTCTCTGATGTGAGCAATGCACAGAAATGTCAGCATTTGGCATGCATAAGCCTTCTCTACAGTGATCATACTAACCGCATTATTCAAAGAAAACTTACATTTTGTTTTGATACAAATGGCAGGTGACTTATCTAATTGATTTCTAAGCATATTCTATAACACAGTGGGTTTTACTGGGAACAAATGGGTTTTTCTGATAGCATGCAATGAATGCAAAATAAAGCTATTGGGAAATAGTACAAAACATTAAAATAATGGTTTGAAGTTTTGCATGTCCCTCATTACTGAAGAAATAATTTCAATTGAAGCAGTATTTCTAGTTCTAGCATACATGCTAGACAAATCTATTTTTCACCTTCTGCCCACACACTGCCATATCATCCTTTTTCAACTTCCTAGATAAATTACGAATTTCAAGTATAGAAACCTTGTAAGATACAGTAAAAGAAGGTAACACAATTCCATTGAACTATGGCTCTTTCTATTTGCTTGAGCAGTCTTGGCTCAATTTGTTTTGCTTTATGATGTCTTTGCTTGATACTCATGATACACTGTAGTTAGACAAAAAGTATTAATGTTAACACTTCTCTGACATTAGTTCACGCTACTCATGATACACTGTAGTTACGCAACATGTATTAATGTTAACACTTCACTGACATTAGTGCACAGTGGAGAAAAAACAATCATTCTTTTCATGTTCTAAGAATAATCATTCTCTGAGTTTGAGTGACTTTGTAGTGAGAATCTATGGGAGTGTGACTGATGCCCCTCCCATGGCATCTGGGGGGATTCCCATGCTGAAAAAATATTTTTATAAATTTCTGTTCTCATTGAATATACTATATATGAGGTAATGGGCTTCACAAAGCAACACCGATAGATCCTACCTTATATCGTACAAATGGATATGAATTGACTTGCATAAATATGAGGTAATGGGCTTCACATAGCAACACTGATAAATCCAACCTTATACCGTACAAATGGATCTGAATCGACTTGCACAAATATGAGGTAATGGGCTTCACATAGCAACACTGATAAATCCAACCTTATACCGTACAAATGGATCTGAATCGACTTGCACAAATATGAGGTAATGGGCTTCACACAGCAACACCAATAGATCCAACCTTATACTGTACAAACGGATATGAATCGACTTAAACAAATATGAGGTAATGGGCTTCACACAGTAACATCAATAGATCCAACCTTATACTGTACAAACGGATATGAATCGACTTGCACAAATATGAGGTAATGGGCGTCACACAGCAACACCAATAGATCCAACCTTATACCGTACAAATGGATATGAATCAACTTGCACAAATATGAGGTAATGGGCTTCACATAGCAACACTGAAAAATCCAACCTTATACCGTACAAATGGATCTGAATCGACTTGCACAAATATGAGGTAATGGGCTTCACACAGCAACACCAATAGATCCAACCTTATACTGTACAAACGGATATGAATCGACTTTCACGAATATGAGGTAATAGGCTTCACATAGCTACACTGATAGATCCAACCTTATACAGTACAAACGGATATGAATCGACTTGTACAAATATGAGGTAATGGGCTTCACATAGCAACATCAATAGATCCAACCTTATACTGTACAAATGGATATGACTCGACTTACACAAATATGAGGTAATGGGCTTCACAGAGCAACATCGATAGATCCAACCTTATACCGTACAAACGGATATGAATCGACTTGCACAAATAGGAGGTAATGGGCTTCACATAGCAACACTGATAGATCCAACCTTATACCGTACAAACGGATATGAATCAACTTGCACAAATATGAGGTAATGGGCTCCACACAGCAACACTGCTAGAGCCATTTCCGACTTTCTACCATACAAATGCACAGAAGTACAAATTTATACTTAATACCCAGCAAACACACTACCGCCACTGACAGATAGCTAGCATTACTTACTTACCTCACACTGTGTCCTACAACATACGACCATTCCAAACTCAGTTTTCATACAATCACTTTGCAGGCATGTTACAACTCTTGATAACGTAATAACTTGACCACATGAATGGTAAACATGCATGCGCGCGCTCACACACACACACACATATGTATATGTGTGTGTGTGTGTATATATATATATATATATATATATATATATACATATATATATATATATGTATACACATGTATGGAAATAAAAGAGTAATTGCAAAAAAAAAAAAAATAATAAAAAATCAGCATTTTCCAGAATGTGGCAAAAAAAGTGTAGGGCTGCTGTGCAAATGAGTTCTCTTGGCACGCTATCCACATGTGTTTGTCTTTGTCACTTTGACAAATCTACTGCACATCTATGAGAACTAAAGCTTGGCACTACAACATTATTTTATCTATGTTTTCAGGACATAACCAAGTATGAACATACAGACCCGATGAAAGTCTCTTATTTGCATTTTTAGCTCATCCCTGTCTTCCTACGAATTGACTTGTCACTAATGCATGCCATTAAGTGTGATGTTTTAAACAGGCTCACTAATGAACTGCTGACCTCTGTCTTCATTTAACTGTCTTGCTCACTTGAGGCATTAACTAATGCTGCTAGAAAACAGACTTCTTCACTTTATACTTGTCCTTGTTTTACATTGTTATATCTCTTGCTAAGAATTCCGAATATGGTCATTTTTTTCTTGCTATTGCAATAGCATGGGTTAAGTAATATTTTGTGTACACTGCAGTGTTACATGTAAAAACTCCATATTTGTCAGCTGTTCCATTCTATGAATTCAACATCTGGTTTAATACAAAACAAGACCTTTTCATTTCATAATAATAGTGTTTTATGTACAAGAAATGACCTTGTTATATCTTCTTTTCTTTTTATTCTGTTTGAAAAGTAGCAATGTTTGGCATTAATAAATACAACAACACATTTCATTCATGTTATTATGCAGATTTTGATGAAACCATAGGGCTTCTGTAAACAGATGACAAGCCAGGCGCTACAGTCCTTCTTGATAACTGTCAGATGTCTGACTCCGAGTCTCCCTTCTCTTGCAGATGTTTGCACATGTGATGCTCATTCGCCACAACATTTTATATCTGCCTGCAGGTGCACCAACAGATTATTCAGATTTTTATGGATTTATAACTGGCTAATAATTTGACTTACCAGAGAAAGAAATGCCTCTATTTCAGTCGTATGTCAAACTTTTTCCCAATGTAATACAGCACCATGTTTTGGGTTGTGTCATGAATAGTCTTTAAATCAAACTTACATTTTTCATGTAAAAATAAGAAAAAAATAACTGGTTGCAGGTGGTAGTTTCGGTGTGCTTTAACAAAGTACAAGGGTCTGCTTTAATGGTAAAAAAAACATGACCGACAGAATACTGATGGCTTACAGAATATAGGCCGCGGTGGTGCAGTGGTTAGCATTGTTGCCTCACAACAAGAGGGTCTCTGGTTTGATTGTCGGCTGCAGCGCCTTCTGTGTGGAGTCTGCATGTCTTCCCTGTGGTTGAGTGACATTTAAAGACATGCAGGTAGGTGAATGGGTGTGCTTTCTTTGAAGGTTGCGTGTTGGGCTGGCACCTTGGCACCATAAAAATCCACTACCAATCATTAGCAGACCAGAGTTCCGCTGTGGAGACCCCTAACTGGTAGAAGTCAAAAGACATTAGTTTAGGCAACACAGAATGTCTTTAAGGAAGTCTATTTCAAGACAAAGGTTGTAATTTACAAAAAAGTGTTAATACTTAACACAGTAACACTTTTTGTTTAATTATTGACCAAATAATGCCAAGATTCAAAGCTATCAACCAAAGCCTTTAGCTGATATTACTTAGGGGACAGTGTATCAAAAAGGTCTGAGAATATACAATACTGGGGGGATTAGGGGTGCACTTGTTAGTTCCATCCTGCATGTTTATTGTTTCCTATCCAAGTGATTTTTTTTCAAATTTTCATGAGCAGTGCAGTTTCCATGTGTCATGCTTCATCTGTAATTATGTTACATTATGCCTATATTGTTCTGAGCTTCAGACACCACAGAAGAAGCTGCCAGAACAAATCTAGAAGGAAATTTTATCTTCTGCAAGCACCTGAGTAGCTATAAATTTAGTGCACTCAGCCACTCACTCTGAAATTATACAGAAAACTATAATTTTAACAGCCTATACAAATCATAGAATCCTCAAACTTTTCTAAAAATATCAAGTTAAGAAAATAGAAACTAAATAAATATAAATATACTGAAAACAAGTGCTAGTCAAAACAAATGGCCATTTGTTCAACAGACACTCTTCTTATGGTAATAGCTAAAACATCCAGAGCTTTGACATCATTATGATATTACATTATAGGTAAAAAATCCAAATGCACATTTTCTCTGTACCATTCATAAGCCGAATTCCATATCACGGAAAATACACAAGCCAGGCACAGGGTATCATCAGCACTTTTGTTTATTCAAACTTTAGATGTCATATGGCTACAAGGAATTCCTTTTTGAAAGTGTGTTTTCTGAGATATGTTTATAAATATAAAAATTATGCCTTTTTACATAAGTAATATTACCAACATATAATATTTCTCAAGCTTTGCACGTATCACTAGATTTTTTCCTTATCAATTTACTTCAGAATAGTGACAACTCTAACAGAAGGCCTACTCAAAAGGATTTGTGTAGAAGCAACAAAACTGAGGTTTATACTTCTGCTATAACACTAACCAAATAAACAAAGGAGCAAAAACAGACTCCAATCACAGAAGCATTCACATGAAATGGAATTTCACTTCCTAGCACGACCAAACATTATGATACAAATTTTTGTTTGAAAATGTTCCTCTCTTCATGCAAACTGATGAAGTAAGCAGAATCTACAAAACATATCACAACCGACACTATAATTACAGTGCACTGCAACACCAAAAGGATCGCACACATTTTGTCATTTTGTGAATGAAACCCAGATGAACAGACACATGCATGCAAACACACTGACACCACACACACACACACACACACACACACACACACACACACACACACACACACACACACACACACGTGCGCAGACGAGCAAGCTCGTATGCACACATACTGATATAAACACACTGATACTACATGAACACACATAAACAAATACAAACACAGAAACACAGAAACACAGAAACACACAACCACACAACAGTGTCATTATTCCTTCTCATTCACATTGCAAATTGCCTTCAGACATAGGAACAGAGAGTGTATCACATCACTTGTTAGATTATTTAAAGTTTTCCATTACAAACTACTATTATCCTTTTTCTGACATTTATAAATATTCAATAAATATTAAATATTCAATGAAGTTCTGTTTTAATTAATTAATTGCATTTACATTTAAAGTGATTAATTCAAAATAATTAATTTAATCATGCCATGCTTGCCTTTGTTTTTACTATTTGTTTATAAATATTTCCTAAAAGTAGAGTTAAAGCCACATTGTCATTTTTATGTATGAATACTCTTGATTGGGGTCTGCATGTCCTCCCCGCGGTTGGGTAGCGTTCAAAAGACATGCGTGCATAAATGGGCGTGCCTTCATTGAAGGTTGGGCATCGAGCTGGCACCTCGGCGTTTCATAAAAATCTACTGCCAATCATTAGCTGACCGGAGTTCCGCTATGGCGACCCCTGACCGGGAAAAAGCCGAAAGACAAACAACAACACCTCTTGATTTAAAAGGCTCATGTTTGCTTCTTCTTAGAAAGTGGATTCTGTCACTCTTCTTTTATTAAAGCTGCAGCATAATCAGCAACAACAAAGCTAGGAATAATTATTATCCATCAGGAAGATTTTGGATTAATTAATTACATTGTTAGCATCTGCCTTGTTATATAGATCATATTTTGCTTAGTCTTCAGCTGAGTGGTTATTCTTTCAGTACACATTAACCATTATACTTTAATATACAGTCAACAGAATGTACAAAACAGTTAATAAAGCATGGAATAAAAATGCATTTTAAGCTATCAAATGTTAATTTCCTTATGTTATTTAGCAAGTACTGAAAAAGGATAATGTACACCAAAAAGCAAATGTGCCCAAATTATTACAACCTAAGCTTTCACATCTCCTGGGTTCTACTATGTAACGTCAAACTTAGAAACCTGAAGCATCAGAAATGCTGAGAACTAATGCTCCATGAGAAGTAAATTGCAAGTCTTTTCTTGTAGGGCGCAAGTCCCCCTATGTACCCGCAAACATATATACTAATGTAACCATCACACCAACTCAAAAATGGGAGAACAGTTTATATAAGAAGGGACTTAATCATGTCATATGCTTAGAAATCACACTGGCAAAGATTTTTCTATCCAAAACAGCATTCAGAGTTATGTTCCTTGAAGTCTTATGCTTTGGGCAACATATGCTTGAGGAACTCAGCCTTTGCCATCTGTAGATAATTCTTCATGATGCTCCATCAGTCAGAATATTTTTTTATGCTTTGTTTGGCTCTCACAAGCTGCTGATCACTGGCTTGTCCTTGGGGTGTGTCCTCATTCAATGGGTCTACAGAACCCGCGTTAGCCTCCTCTGTGTTAAGGCAGACCAACATCTGTGCCAGTCTGTGGAACAGGGATCCCGGTGCAGCATCATATTACTGCCAGCAATGTTTTTGATTATGCCTTCAGTTTCCCCTTCCTCTCACTCATGAACTTAATATCTTTGGGAGAAACATGCAATTGAGCATGCGGGCATATCATCATCCTCTGCAGAGACTCAACAATTGCCTCTGGGTCCTTAAAGAAATCCCCCTCCATGTCCTAGGCCTGCACTGGAGATCTTAGCAGGTGAACTTGAGTTCATGTCATCCCTCCAAAATGGGCATGCCCATCCAGTTATACATGTGTGTCAAATGCCTCAGTTGCTAATTACACCCAGGCTGTCAGCACCATATTCAAGGCTTTATCCCTCTATACTGCAGCACTGTTGAAACAAAATAAATTAATCACAAAACATACTGTGATTATAAAGGTGTAGCTGCTATCCCAGCAATAATTAGAAGAACCTTATGCCAGCTGCCTGATTAAGAAGAATTCAGAAAATGAATGAATGAATATGAAAATCACATGGGATTTTTAGATGGCTAACTCTACCTTTCACAGATTCCGGTTACCAAGGACACTGTACTTTCATCAAACCTTTTTTTTTACTGTGATGCCCCACCACTGGACCAGTAATCAAGGAGCCTCAGTCCTCACCACTGCCACAGTGAAGGACGTACATTGTGAGGATAACAAGTACACACACAGTATTTCCAGATGCAGCTCTCTGCATCAAGTGCAACTTTCCTTAAGAGCACACAGAGACCAAAGTCAGTCCAGGGCTACTTTCTCTCTCTTTCTCCAGATCTCCAGTAAGACTCCCCGCTGGCACAGCTATACAGTTGATTTCAGCTGAGTGGCCAAGCCAAGACCTCCATCACCCTCTCTGGCTAACCAGTGCTTCTTGAGATTTGATTTACACACACACACACACACACACACACACACACACACACACACACACACACACACACACACACACATATTAAAAAAAATCACACACACTTATATATATATATATATACATATCAACAAAATTTAACAACTTCTAAAACTAATGTTTTTGCAGGGGGGGGGGGGTAAGCCACCCTGCACCCCCAATCCTCCTTGCTAACGATATATTACAAATTTAAAAGTCATAAAATAGTGGGGAAAGGGCATAAAACCTTCTCTAGTATAAGTTATATTTTGTCGATATTTTGTGTTTAGATATTTCTGAGTATAAATATTTTGAGATGAGATATTTTATGTTGATATTTTTGCTGCCAACATTATATTATTTTGATTAAGTATACTTGTATACGAGAAACCTCAACTTGCTTGAAGTATACTTTGTTCAAATGTCATGCACGTCAAGAAAAACATTTTTTTCTGCCCGAGATCACTTCACGCCAGAGATATGGGAATGTTTATTTTTCCATCAGTAAAGTGCAATCTTGGAATTGTTATATTTAAGTTAGTGGGATTTGGGGTTGCAGGGGGCTTGCACCCTGCAAAAAAAAAAAAAAAAAAACACTTAAAAACATTTGGTTCAAAGAACACTTTGTTCAGTACTCTGTTCTGCAATGTATTTTGCACTGGTGAACAAGCATGATTTGAAGCGGCAGCTTTTGGATAGCGTGGATACTGACAAATGACTCTATGTTTACTGTGGTCATACCTACTGGATATGGATATGTCTAGTATACGGTACAAGAGCAGGAATCAGCCTGATGACTGACACATAAAAGTACGCGTCTTCTGAGTAGTACTGATACATTATACAGAGCTCTTGTCAGTTAAGGATTTAATGTTTATACAGTTCAAAATTTTTTATTTATTTTTATTTTTATTTTTATTTGACATTTGTTAACCGTGTTTGTCCTGCTGGGCTTTTGGCCCGTTTTCAGTCGAGACCTGAGGAGAAAAGCTCCAATACAGACAGTCTATGTTACATTCAAATATTCAAACATTTGAGTCAATCATTTACATTAGCGAACTCACAAAGACAGTTGAGTACAAAAGAATGATAAAATTTGATTTGAGGGACAATTTATCAGAATCGCTAGAATGGTGTCAGATGAAGGGGACTTCCAAACAGAATGTGAAAAACTTATTGATATGTCTAGAAGAAGGGTTATCCTACGAATTTTTTAAAATAAATCAAAAATGAGGTTACTGTCAAAAGATGGAATGGGTTAATAGTAAAAATTTTATTCAGTGGTTGTGGTATTGATGATGGAAAGGTTAGAGATAGATTATATTATAACAACAATATTTTTTTCAAGATGGTGCACCCTAACCTTCACCTTGGATTTTTATGAAATCAAAAACACATTGGTTAATTTTTGGCCAGTGATGTTACTGGACCAGGATGTCTCTAAAATTGTAGGGGATAAACCAGTAATTGTCTACAAAAAAGATTATAGCTTTAAAGCACTCTTGGAGAGACAGAAGAAAGAGAACAAAACTAGTGGATGCCTTAAATGTGGTCGGTGTGGGCAGTGCCCATATGTTATGGAGGGTGAATATATATTTATCAAGAATTTTGGACGAATCTACCCCAGTAAAAAACTTTTTTGTTTTTCAAAAAGGGTGGTATATATTGCTAAGTGCGGGTTATGCAATGTATTTTATGTGGGCAAAACAAAAAGGGCCTTTAAGCAGAGTATATGAACACTGCTATGATATTAAATGCAAAAATAAAAACAATGCACTTTTCAATCATGTGGACAAATATCCGACGCATTTTTTAAGATTTTTGCCATTGATCATGCAGACCTGGGACCCCGGGGTAGCCCAGTGGATGATTATTTAGAATTATTAGAGTTAAAATGGCAAATTAAGTTGAATGCAGGCTCATATCCTAGCATTAATGACCGTATAAGTATTATGCCCTTGTTGAAACTAAGAGCTTTGTTTTATATTTAAAAATATTCAAAAAGTATTTAAAAAAATATTTAAAAGTTTTTTATTGTTATTTCATGGGTTTATTACCCCATTTTTTGTATCACAGTATTTACAGTTGTTTGTTATATATTTATATACATTTATATTCATTGGTGATATGTATGTGTGTTTACATTTTTATATTTATTTGCAATATGGGAGTATACTTTTTCATATGTCTTGGCAATTTAAGTCAGGTATTATTTCCTTTAAATATGTGCATTAGTTGATAGGAAGTGATCTAATAGTAGGATGTGATGTCAGGGTTTTTGCCTTTTGGGAGGGTATTTAAATTCTTTGAGTTGTATTATGTGTATTCTGATTTTTATTTTACATTTGTTGACCGGGCTAGTCTAGCTGGATATATTTCCAAGTTGGTTATTCCGATGAAAGTGCTTAATCTGTGGACTATCGTGTTTTGAGTGTGGCTTTATTGAGAACCCAATAAACTGTCATTACGAGTACCTGCTGAGTGGTTGTCTGGATACCATCTACAGAGTAACCTAATATCCAAACTTGAAAACACATACAACAAAGTAGCCAGATTTGCTGCAAATCAACTTTACAAATCCCATCACTGCCTCTCATTAAAGGCTTTACACTGGCCTGAATTTTCCAACTTACTGCCTCAATCCCAACACCTTATAGCCCACAATATACTACACAATCCTAAATCCTGCCCATCCCTTGCAAACTCTCCGACACATTATACTCCTCAACACCAACTAAGAAGTACTAATCAATGCTTTCTTGAAGTTCATAAGCCAAACAAAACCTTTAGGAAAATACTCTGTCACTCAGTTACAAATTGGATATCTTCATGCTCTAAACTAATACCCAAGAAACATTCAGGGATAACCTAACTTAACTGTATCAATTCTAGCTCTCTCTCTTACTACTACGTATACATTTGTTTTCCCGTCATATTCCATACTAGTTAGCTCATGTTACACTCAGTTCCCATAATCCCTTATTACTGTTCTTTAACTAATTTATTAACTTTCAGTTCACACAACTTTATCTGTATATTTACTTACTTCATGCCTAGTACCTTGGTTCAGCAATGTATTGACCTTAGTCGTACCATATTCCTGCTTAGTTTCTTGCCATACTATGTGAAAGTTTCCGTATATGTATTGTATTGTATTTCTATTCATTCTGTATATTGCTTTATTGCATGTTATGTACTTATTTCAAAGTATGTATACTTAAAATGTGATCTGTGTTTATCTTTGTTCTTACTGTTTGTTTACTTAAACTTTTTTTTGGGAGCTTTTCTCCTCGGGTCTCTGCTGAAAAACGGCTCTAAGAACCCAGACAGACTAACCCAGTTAACAAATGTAAAAATAAATAAATAAATACTTATGAGCCAAATTCAAACTTTCAAGCAATGCTTTCATTTATTTAACTTCACTTTGCAATTTACACTGCATTGCTACATTACCACAGGATAGGCAACAGCCCCTGCTGTAGTTGCACCATAAACAACTATCCACTACGATGCTTTGGATCTGCTGTCTTTTAACAAAACACTTTGAAGCAGTACTCCAGCTTTTCATGTAGGCTGCTACATTGCAATGAATGGTTGTTCTAGTTATATATGACTTCAACAGAATATGTTGTTTCATCCTTTTTCTGTCAAGCACACTGGTACAATTCTGACTATATTAACTTCAAACTTATTACCACCACGAATGGTGCTGAAGTTGTTGGTGCTACAGGAAGAACATACAAACCTAGAAGTTCATTTCAGTTTCAGAAATTAGATAGTTACAGCATGGATAATAAAAAGAGTAATATATATTTCAGACAATTTGTATTTTAGAAATGTTTTTTCATGATGTACTAGCCCTTGGATAATGCGGATTGAGTGGGTGTTGCTGTAAAGAAAACAGCTAGATACAACGATATGTAGCGACTGCAGATGAGTAATGCGAATGTATAGAACATGAGTTCAGCATGATTCAAAAGCAGCATTAGCTGTACATTAGTAGACTGTAGGGCATTTGTAATTACAATTTCACGTTCTCAGCATACATAATGCAGCTGATTGAATAAGCAGCCTGCTTCTAAATATAAAGGAATTAAATGGTATAGCACTCTTCTGGGACACTATACTGAGTGAATGATGTTCCAAGTCACTCATGATACGTCTGCAAGGCACCCTTTATTTCATTTTTTTCTGCAATTGTGTATGTTCATCAAGCATAACTGCAGTTTGTGAAATGTAGTGCTAACCTGCAGTGCTATCTACAAGTATCATTAAGACTGCAGAAATACAGCAAGTAATCATGGTTACAATTAAGATATCCTGACATCTGCAAGGAAATCATCTGCAAAGACCATGTGTAATACTTATGAAAAACTGCCAATTACATTGAAAGATAGGGACTGCTACTCTGGTGGTGTAGATGAATAAAGCCATGGCTACTGCCCAGCCAGCCTGGGTTTGATTTGTAGCTCAGGTCACTGATGGAGTTGCAGGGAGGAAGGGATGGACATTATCACCCCTGGTGGGTGATAATGTCTATCGCTCAGGTGGCTGATGGATTTGCAGGGAGGGAGGGATGGACATTATCACCCCCTGGTGGGGGGTTCAGTGGGTGTCTCCTGCAGTGATCTCGGATGAAGGTTGGGGACATCACTATTAGGAAGGTGTAATCCAAATGGGGGGGTAGGGTGGGGATGAAGCCAAGCTGCTATGGAGGTTGGGTGAAACACTGCATGTCCTCACTGCATGCCTGCCCCTTAGACATTGCTATGGGATCTATGAGGGAGGGGAGAGTAACAGGATAGGGCAAATGAAAAAAAATATATACTGGCTGCTGATAGCTGGACCCCCCCCCCCCCGATGCTCTTAATATCTGTTCTGGACCCATTCCTATGTATTGAAGCCTGGAGGTGGCTGGTAGACCTGGCAATGTATGTGGGACACTGAGTATGGAGCCATAGGATGATGCAGTGAAGAAAAGAAGCTCATTCCAAAAAAGGAAACATCAATGATATAGCAAAGTACCCCCTACCCCTAAGCAATACGAGGAAAATACAGCAGAGAGTCGATTATCCAAACGTTGAGTATCCAAAATGTCATTTATCCGAACGTAGCTTTCCAAAGTTTTCAGATAGAAAAATCATAAAGTCTGAATATGCAAACATTACACATATTCACCTGTGTGTGTTTTTTGAGCTTGTAGCCCATTCGTGTTTGAAAAATAGTCTTTACTCTCCACTAGATTTATTCCCTGCATGCAGAAAAAACAAGATTTTAGATGTTTTTAATATGATTCAGTGTATGTTTGATGATCAGAACACTGTGATTGTCCGAACTACCCAAGGTCCCAAGACTGCTGGAACTGCAGACAGGGGATGAGGGATGCACAAGCAGTATATCCTGTAACGTTTCAAACTGTAAGCTCACATAACACATAGTAAGCCCTTTAGGAAAATGGCATTAAATCACACAGTAGCTCAGCAACGACCTGCTGCAGTATGTTTACAAGGTACTCTGAACAACACAGCATAACTGGTTGTACTAGGGTACTGCAACTAACTTATTTTGCCATTGGCAGCAAACCAGATATCTGTAGCATATTTACTGCAGCTCAGAAAAAATGTTTTATTGTGAATATGGCTAGAACAAGGCATCATGGGTATTACTGTGAACTATTTCATTCTGGAGACTCTAGAGTTATCATCTGTGTTGAAATTTTTTTCAAAAATGTTGTTTTCTGAAATTTTTCTTGCTTAGTTTATGGCAATTTTCAGCATAGTTAGAAAAATGCATCAAAGAAGTCTGGCACTTTTTTGTTTTCCTAGAGTACAGATCAGAAAACCCAAACCTCCTACAAATCTACAAACCCTCATGACTTCCGGGCCACCTCATTATTTCCTGCTCCATTTCTAAACTATGGAACTCTCTCCCTCCCACTCTTTGCAGTACCCCTGACCACACCAAATTTAAAACCCTCTTGTCCTCCTATCTTACTACAAAATGGATATGCCCATCCCACTCCCCAACATAACTTCCCCCTCTAGCCACTCACTTCACCACCTCTGCTACAACTACTTCACATACCTACTACAACAACTCAACTATACCCTTTCAGGACAGTCACCTACTGTACCCACTTTCTCTCTGTTATGAACTTTGTCTCAAAAAAAAAAAAAAAAAAAACTTACTTCACATTTGTCTGTATAATTACTGTGTTATCATATTCATTTAATTGCAATTTAGTCTGTATTTCCCTGACAATCGATTGTATGATTCCACATTGTATTGTTTGCTGTATTTCTCTGAAAAATGTGATTGTATAGACTCATTTGCTTGTTAACTGTCATTGGAGTTTTTTCCCCGGGCCTCCACTGAAAACAGTCTCTTTGTGGCCCAGTGGACTTCCCAGGTTATCAAACTAAAATAAATAAATACAGAATGTTTTCCTGGATGTCAGATATGGATGTCTGGCCATTTCATCTACTATTTGTTTAGAAACTATGAAACTGCACTTTGTGCAGTTTTGGGATACTTTCATTTTAGTACCTGGACAATATGAAAAATTCCCATTGTATCTATAGAATCCGAAATTGAAACTTGAAAGACATGTTTAATATGGATAACATTAACTTTCTGAAGTTATATAACTACACACAATGCAGAACTACTGAAAGAAGAAGAATTCTGTTAAGTGAAAAGGACAGGCCTCAAATTCAGATACTGCCACTGTGATGAAGGTTGAATTATGACCTCAACTATCAAGAAACAGTGGCAGCAACTTAACTAAAATGGCAATCCCAACTAGATGCAAGTGAATGTTGAGGTTTGAGAGCAAATAAGTGTGGTGGTCTTCAGGCATTAGTAAACTATATAATAAAAGGAAGAAACTCATAATCCTATATAACAGAACAAAGGACTCCCGAATTAAGTAGATCATCAAACAGCTGTATAATGCATTCCATGAACTCAAACTAGCTACAGAAGCCAAAGACAACTATAAATCCTTCTTTAGTTATGTCACAAAAATAAGAAATAACACCTAACATTACTCTGAGATTATTTAAAATGGTACCACCTACTCTGATCCACCTGATATTGAGTACGTACTGGCAAACACATTTACTGTCAACTTTAACCCAGAGACATCTACCTCAAGCCCAGTTATCCATGATGGAATGAAGCCACCAACCACTACAAAATTACATGCATCTCTCCAACATGATGAATACTTCATCCAAGGGCCAGACAACATACCTGGTAGGATTGCTTAATTAACAGTACTAGACAAGCATCGGTGGAACCATTCCTCAGCCTCTGCAACCTGAGCCTTGCAACTGCCTTTGCCCAATGGAAATGGTGTACATTAGTTATGAAGCCACTCCACAAGGGTGGCCCCTCCACTGACCCCAGGAAATACAGATGTATCAATCTAACAAGTCTTACATACAAAGCCAAGGAAAATATCATAACTGACTTAATTAATTATGACATCAGAAATCTTATCAAACTCAATGCCAGCAATTTGGCTTTGCTAAGGGTAGAACCTGTCCTATGAATCTTGTGAATTTTTTTCAGAGATTTACTCAAACTGTAGGTAGTGGACAAGCTGCCCAGAGCAGCATTCCTCAACCTCACTAAGGCATTCAATACCACACCACATACGGATATAATAAACAAGCTGAAGGAGACCCAGACTGTACCCATATGTGATTAGGTGGCTAGCCAACTGGCTTAGGGACAGGACTCACAGAGTAAGAGTACAGGGTGCATCCTCAGACAGCATGACAGTCACCAGTGAAATTCTTTAGGGGTCTATGCTAGGACCTCTTCTATTTGGTATCTGCTTCTCAGTTCTCCACTTATCAGATGAGGATCTCTGGTTACAAAATTTACTGATGAATGTAAGATGAGAGTTGTCGACAGGTTCCCCTCCAACATACAGGCACTCCAGCAGAAGCTTACACTTTTCAATAGCAGGTGTACCAAAATGCACTCAAACTCAATGCTAAAAAGTACATAATTGTAGCATTTTGTAAATACCCCCTAGCACCAGCTTATGACATACCTAACACACCACTTCAAACTGAAAAGGTTGTCAGAGGCTTAGGTACATGGCTGGAGAGCTCCTAACATTTGCAATCATTTTACAACAGTGGTTAGGAAATCCTTTTACCATGCACAACTCACAGCAAAAGGTTTTTTTTTTCAGATCAAAAGAAGTCCTCACCTCCTCGCATTCTACACAGATTAGGCATTGCATTGAGTACAATGCCTCCAAAAAGGAGTTCAGCAATTGCATAGGTATTCATAAATTCATCCCCAGTATGACTGGCCTGTCCCTACTTGAAAAGAGAGACAAGGCTCAAGAGTGGGTACTGGCAAGGTGGAAATGGCCTTGTGGCTCACCTGAATTGCAACTGTTATGACCCTATGAACCAGAGATGTCCATTCATTGAACACTTGAAACAAACATATCAAATAAAGTGTAGCCAAATGTTTCTGCCTCTTAGTGTAAAATATTTTAATATGGTTTAAAATATTTTTGAAGAATATCTAGAAATGTTCAGAGGCCGCGGTGGTGCAGCGGTTAGCACTGTCACCTTACAGCAAGAGGCTCTCCAGTTCAATTCTTGGCTGGAGCACCTTCTGTGTGGAGTCTGCATGTTCTCCCCACAGTTGAGTGGTGTTTAAAGACATGCATGTAGCTGTGTGCATGAATGGGTGTTCCATCTTTGAAGGATGGGCATTGGGCTGGCACCCTGGCACTGTAAAAATCCACTGCCAATTATTAGCAGACCGGAGTTCAGCTGTTGCGACCCCTAACTGGGAAAAGCCAAAAGACATTAGTTTCATTTATCTAGAAATGGTCAACTTTTCAAACCTGTAAATGAAAGTACTTATAGCCACTTCATTTTTATGATTTATGCAAACACTTCTTGCCTGTCACCCAGCCCAGTGGTGCAGAAGGATAAAGTCTGTCCGCAACAGAAGTGACCTAGTTTTAGTCAGAGATGTTGAAGGTTCTCTATACTTTCATTCACAGAAATATTTCATATTCTACTTTGGGCACTGATTTGAAAAATTTAAGGGCATTTTAGACTTAAAAAACAGCAAAACAGCAATGGCAAATGTGGACAAGTAACTGAATCAAAAGAAATGAAAGCGTGACTCATGCTAATGACAAGGAAATTGAAAGCTACTAACGTAGTTCCATTGACGATGTCCAACAATATACGACGGTCTGAACTTGGAGTACTGGGAATAACTGATAGTGAATGGGTTTAGAAATCATGGTGGGAGGGAGGGAGTGGGAAACCACTACACTCATTACAAGGTTACTACTCAACAGGGACTCTATACAGGACAGTATGAGCTTCTTTTTCTTAGTTTGTGAGTTACTTTACCTCTATGCCATCTTCTACTGTGGAGCTATCATCTTACAGTAATGCAGCTATAAGTGAGAAGCACAACGGTGTTGTGAATCAACTCATATTCTGAAGTTTGTGGAGAGTTACTACAGAATGTCAGCTGCAATGCTGACTCGTCCCAAGAGATCCAAAAACAGGGTTACAAATGGAGCCTTCATGAATAATTAATTTGGCAATTTGTTAAGGCATACTAAGTTATATAACAGCATTCCAAGGAAGAGCTCCATATTCTGCTAAAAAACTGATGCAGCAGTGATGTCAAGACGGGGATGCTCAGGTGTGTAGCTTGGGCCAATAACAAAGTTGTAAATCTAAGTGAACACAACGCTGAGGATATTGACAGAAGCTGTGGATTTACAAAACAGCTACAGCTACAAACTGCATTGATTTAACTTGAATTAGGCTGGATTTCTATTACAACATGTTATTGTACTTGAATTGTGATTTCAAGTCACAAGTGTGTTATTGTTGCATTAGTGTCAGCATGAATCACACCTTAAATCCCCCCACCACCACTCACCTAGTTTCTGAAACACATTGGACAAGACTGGGTCTCTCCAAATCTAGCCTAAGATGTAAAAAAGGCAGAAGTCAGCTCCAAAGGCATATCTTCCTATAATAAGTTATGTGCAACAACAGATTTAGTGGTACATTTGTCTCTTTACTTCAGCGTCGCCATGTGCAGTCTATAACACAGACATCAACAATTTCAAAAGGACATCATGATGATTGCCTTTCTTTAAAGCACATCAAACAAACAAACCCCAAACATTTTCTGAAATGTGGAGGATTCTGATCAGAAAAAAAGAAAACACATACTTGATTCTAATCTGCTAAAAGTCCCAGTAAAAAAAAATATTATACTATTTATAACTTGAAAACAATATTCAATGTAGACATTATGGATCATAAAGTCCTTTACATCATAAAATAGGTGAGAACTGAAACAATTAGAATAAAAGATAGGAAGTAAAATGATGTTTGGTTCTTGCAACATGTAAAACTGCACATGAACAAAAATATCATAAACTTAAAAATGCAAATAAGACAATTATATAATGACTCTTTTTAATAGGTTTGTTCAATATCTTCAATGAATCCAGAATTTTCTTAAACCCACATTACTTTGAAGACACAGGAAATAAAAATATTTTATATGAGAAAATGACATATAAAAACTGGAGACTCTAAAGCTAGCCACATTTTCATGATTATGAAGAAAGAATTTGATCAGACTTTTCGCCCAGCTTTGCCTGCTGAGATGCAGACTGTAATTTTTTTCATTATACACAAAAATCTTATGCAGACTGTAATCTTTTTTCATTATACATTATGCCCTAAAATCTTAATGGCAATATGTCATATGTTCAGATTAAACGGCCTTTACTAAGAGAAAATGCTGTTCAGGAAAAAGAACTTCTCTGGAAGCAGAGATGAATCAGTTCATGCAATTGTTGGTTTGTAAAGAATGCATACTCTCAGCACAACTTAATAACTTACTGGCATTCTTAAAAAAATGGATTACTCATGAGTTCAAAATGTAATTACCAGGTATAAAACATGACAAATGGCAGTCCTTATTGGTTTTCTGTATGTCGCACCGGCAGTCCTGGGTTTATGTTGTAGTATGGCTGAAGACTTAAAAAGAAGGCACAATTTCTCACAATGTGTAAAACGAGATGTGTTTAATCATATCTACTGCCTGATCTATTCTCACACTTTATGCAATCGAGTTTAGATGCAGCCATGAACTGCAGCTTTATATGGTGACTGTAATTAATTTCCTACTTGTTAGGTGTACTGATGGACCCTTTTTCAGACATAACTGGGCATAAAACTAACAGTTTAAAATCAACAAAGATTTAATTATAAGAAATAAGTCAAACAATGTATACACAGCAGAACACCACCAGTTAAAGTGGAGACTTAGATAAATGGAAACATACATATATGTGGCATTAAGCTGAACATACAAATGTTCAAAACTTAAACATCAAAACTCAAATTTGAAAAAAAAAAATCTAAACAGCTTTTATGTAGGGTAGAGCACTCTCATGTCCTCTGCAACTTATATTTCACCTCTGAATTTACACTACAGTGGGGAAAGGGCAGACTCGCAATCTATCAAATACTGGCAACCAATCTTAAATACTATTTTAACATTCTGAGCATGACCAAAAATCATTTGACATTTCGAATGTTCAACAGTATAAACATAAGGATATACAGATGTGAAGAAAGGTCCCATAAAGAGAGAGACGTATAGTATTGATACTATCCAGTACTCTGGTAATAATTCAAACAAATAATATTAGTTGTATTACTGAGTATTGTTGTACACATATTAAATGGAAAATAATTCTATTACATTTTTAGGAAAAGAATCAGGGGACATAATTTGCTAGACAGGATGAAGGCTCTTGGCATGCTGGATGAGAAGTTTGGGGATATAGCTTACATACGTAAGCTGACCCTTGGTAACAGGAAGTAATAGTTGAACTTTGTTTTGCATCCTTAGTTTAGGTGGAAGCAATAACCAAACCATGATCCAGAGGAGTACAAGGCCAAGGTAATCTTTGTCATAAGCCTTGTATAGTTTTTAGCACCAAAATGATTGGTGAGTAAAGTATACCCTTTGTCAAAACGTGTAGTTCATTTGTTGGAAAAAAAAGAAACCACTACATTAAAATAAAAAGTTGAAATAAAATGCACAGAAAGAAGCCTACCTGTTCTTTTGACAGGCCACTAGACATTCTAGACAGGTTTAACAGTATTGCTTCATTAAGACGAATAGCAGGATGACTCATCATCATCATCATCATCAGCCGCCCTCCTTTTCCCATTTTTCTACATGGGATCAGGGTATTGTGTTAACTGTCATTCAGTACCACACTCCTGCCTTCTTCAACATTCATGCCTGACTGTCACAGATCTTCTTTCACACAATCCATCCACCTTTTTGCTGGACTTCCCTGATTTCTTTTACCTTCTTCCTGTCTGTCCCAAATCTTCCTCGCCAGATTGTTTTCTGCTTTTCTACATGTGCCCAAACCACCATAATATGTTATCTTTGATCTTTTCTGCAATTGGAGCTACTTTGGCTTCTGCCCTTATGTCATAATTTCTTTGTCTGCCCCACAGTGTGCATCCTACCACCTGTCTTAGGCACCATCAGTGATGGAAATGAAGTGGCTGAGAAAGGTGGTAGCAGGATAACTCTGAAAACATTATTTGCTAGAGTGTGTAAATTGCTGATGTCAGAACATGAGCAGTTAGGTATATGAAGTAGGTCACATCCTATCTCTAGTAAGAGGATAAGCTTAGCAATGTCTATGCACACATTAGAAATGGTCAACATGAGAATCTAGTGCAGGGTGTCTCTTACCTCTAGTTCTAAAACAACATACACTTTGAAAAAGTGAAATCCAAGTGAATTTGCAGTTATTTGTAACTATCAGCATTTTAAATGGGGACCAGTCAGTAAAAGGTAATCAACAGTCACCTGGTACATTAATTAATACAGTGGTTATTACTGCCTCACAATTCTTTGCTCCCCAGCTTAACTCACAGCTAGGGTGGCACTAGCATGCATTCTGTATGCCCTCCCAGTTTCTGCAAAGGTTTTTGGTAAGCACTGTATTTTCCAGAGAATTAAAAAAAAAAACTGTCACAATAAGACCTCAACAAGACCAAAACATAAATTTAAACAACTTTAGTATTAAATGCTTTTGTCTCACCATGCATCAAAACATCTTCAGAGTAAAAAACAGTAAGAACAGTGCCAAATGTAAATGATAGGATCATAGGCGGTTACTAGACTATCAACCTGGATAGGTTTGGGTCAGAGATTGCTCTGTAAGCCAGGCATAAGTCTTCCCTAAGAAGTCTATACTGAGTATAATGACAGGTACTTTAGTCGGTCTGTGTAAGGCACATGCTACAGTCTCTTGATCTTCTTTGTTAGAAAACTCTGAGGCCTCACCAATTGCTGCAGGTGCTTTGTATGGTACATGCGAATAGTGGCATTATACTAAATTATGGGCCTGGTTAGTGACGAGTATAGACAGGTTATAACATCCTTTGCTCTAGAGGCAATGCCATTTGTATATCAAGTAGATCTGTACAGGTGCTTGTGTTGAAAATATATTTTAAAGTTGCTTGTGTTAAAAATGCACCAACAGTGGGTCCAGCTGGACAGAAAAAAGAAATAGACTTGTATGTCAGACAGTATTGTAACTGTTGGAATTTTATTTATTTATTTAACATTTGTTGACTGTGAAAGTCCAACTAGGACAGAGCTTATTTTCAGCAGAGGCCTGGGGGCAAACACTCTAAATGCATGTAAACCGGAGTACCTGGAGGAAACACACAAGAACGCAGGGAGGACATGCAGACTCCGCACAGAAGGCACTCCAGATGACAATCAAACTGGAAAACCTCTTGCTGTAAGGTGACATTAACCTCTGCACCACTGAAACAGCCAATGAATTAACAGAGGATACTGGAAAAGAAGAGGTTAATCTCAGTCCAGCTAGCTTTGAGAAATAGTCTGAAATGAAATTACCTGGAAAGCCATAAAGACTGTATCTTACAGTTTTGCTTGCAGCCAGAAATAAAATGTCTGTGAAAACAAGGACTAGGAATCCTGCTATATTAACAGTAAATTAATTGCTACCATGGAAGGGTGGAAGTGTTGAAATGGCTTTATAGCTTCCAGATGCTTTGGCACATCTTTGCAAACCTCTGTCTGTGTGTATGGTAACACATAATGTGCTAAATTCTGGTTCAGTTTCTAGTGAAGAGGATAGTATGGGAACCAGAAGTCAGATGACTATATGTATGTAATGTCATTCTGTAATCCACCACTGAAATGATGTTTTAATACTACATGAGACTGAGGTCTCAGGGCAGTCTGACTTTGAAATGTGACATAAAAGGATCCCTCACACACTTCATCTTGCCTTGCTTCAGTAAGTAACCAGGAAATAGCAATTCTTCAGATCAGTCAGGAAAATATAGTGAGATTAGTTATGTACTGTTTTTCTGTATCTGTGTGAATCTATTCATCTGTGTTATTTTAATATTTCCTGTGACTGAAACTCTGGTATTGTAAACAGATATTTAGTATTTAAATATATTTAAACTTTTCATTGTGGCTGGTCTTTCAGAGAATATTTTAACCTTTAAGAGTACTTATATTTATTTGTATTGACACTGTGGCCATTCCTGTATGCCTTAATGCATTGGTCAAACACTACCATTTATATTAGTATTAATTTCAGTATAATTGGGTAACAGCCTTAGAGGAGCAGGCTTTGGAGAGTCCTGGTGGCAATATCTACATTATACTCTAGGCAGAAGGTCATAGCTAGTATATCTGTGCCAGCCTTTCCAAGGTGTGTGTGTGTGTGTGTGTGTGTGTGTGTGTGTGTGTGTGTGTGTGTGTGTGTGTGTGTGTGTGTGTGCGTGTGTGTATGTGTATGTATGTATGTGTGTGTGAGTGTGTGAAAATCATATCTCAGAGAGTGTGTGTATGTGTGTGTGTCTGCTACTTGCAGCAGGGACACAGAGCACTGGTTTCACATAGAAGGTGGTGGAGAACTTAGCCTGGGACACTTGGCTGAGGACTCAACTCTACAGCTGTGCCAGTAGGGACTCTTACTGGGGGCCTGGAGAGAGGGAACCTAGACTCCAGACTGAGTGTGTTCTCTGTGTGCTTTTAAGGGAAATTGTGCATGGTGCAGAGAGCTGCATCTGGAAATACTATGTGTATCTATTTCTGTTCCAAGTGAACATCCCTCTCCGATGTCAGTGGTTAGGATTCAGGTTCCCTGATTACTGGCCCAGACGAGGAATGTCAAAGGGGCCTCACCTTAGTTTTCCTTTGACAGCAACTTTTTGCATTTTTTTGTAAAGTTTGTTGATGATGGATGTCCACCAGGGAACTGACTTCACTAAATGGTAAAGTTTCAGTCTTCCTCTTTCACAAAACAGCTGATATGGCGTAGTGGTATGTTGCTCTGACTGTTTTGCACGGGGTCCCCTGGGTTCAAGACGTGGCAGTGAAATGTATGGTGGTAACACAGCATTTTATTCTAGCAACTTTCAAACATTATACAAGCAATGTTTAAAATGTGTCCCTGGTTTTTGGCCTTTTGTCCCCCCCCAATAAATTTTGCTTTTTCCAGATTTCTTGTGCTAAGTTCAGAGATACAGCTGAGTGTCAAGTAGATTTTACAAGGAGCTGAGAGCTGCAGGGGAGCAAAAGTTTAGTGCTGCTTATGTTTAGTCTGCTTACATTGTTAATAGCACAACAGATAGTGTACTTGCTTTAGATGCTGAAGGCTCTGGGTTCTACTCCCACAGTAGGTAAATGCATTGCTGATGCTGTATTGTGTTGTAAAGCGGGTTGATGCTGCAGTCCTTTTGGCAAAGATACCTAGTAACTATGAACCTGTTAACAGTTTGCTATCCATTCTCTATTGCGGTATTACTAGCTTTTCATTTTTTTATTGCATGCAACAAAGGCAATTTATTCTTCAAGGGTAACAGGCACTTTATTTGTAGATTAAACAATGACATATAAAGTGTTTGCTAGCAGCAACCTCTTTATTAGTTACAAATTTCTTCAATGTGGATTTTACTACTTCAGAGATTGTGTATATTTTTTACTGATACTGGTGGACTTGAGTAGACTTTTTATGATGGAAATGTTCTGAATTGGGCAGTTTTGTCATTGGTGGATGCTTTTTGTTTCATTGTTTACTGGAAAAATGTTCAAAACAATAAATTTAAAATGCCCTCTAACAACTGTACTGTATTGTACAAGGAATATAATGTAATACAGAAGGTGTATCAAAGAGCATGTGTATGTTATGTTCGAGGGGCCTATGACTTTGAAGACAGCCCAGAGTTAATATTTGCCATTGGCAAAATGTATTTTCTCTGAAAGTGGGTTTCAGTGCTGTTTCAACGCATGTGAGTTTCAAGGGCAGAGAAGTTTTAATGTTAGTCTATTTTCATTGTGAGACTGCATTGCTTTAACAGATATGTATTAGGGTTTGTGCTGTAAAATGCAAAATAAAACTTTCAAATGAAATCCTAAATCATCGCAGAAGTAAAGCAGTATGCACATTAGTGTTTATGGTAAATGGGGCAAAATAACCAAGGAATGTGACATTGGAATGGCTGCAGGGGAGAGGCTCCATTTGACCATGATTTTGTGAGGGGGGGGGTAGCAAACTCAGACAGCCCCGGTTGAACTATACCTCTCAGTTGTCCATATCTTTGCAGAATGAATAGATATTTGCCGTTTATTTTTGGTTTGTTCCTCATAAAATTTGTGGTTGTCTAGCAAATCATTTAGGAATGAAGCCATTAAATGACAGACATTGAGTTTCAGATGTCATAACCTTCAGAAAAATGCATGCTAATGCAAGACTGTCTAAGTTTATACAAGAGCAATTTGTGTTTGTATGTTCCCCAATATATTTGGCCTTGATCAGATTTCCTGCATTAAGAGGTTGAGAGGTACGTGCAAATCACTTTGTAGATTAGGAATATCAAAACATCTCAATTGTCCCCAATTCTGGCTCAGTGTTGCTCTCCTAATAATCCCTCCTCCAAAATGGCAATTTTGGAAGAAAATGTGGAGGGTTTACAATTATATATAACTGTAATGATCAGTTATAGATTACCTTTATTTCAGAAATGCATGTGGATGCTCTTATTTTGTTAGCTGCTTCAAGTTAACTGTTAATATTAAAAAGGTGTTCCTTTTTTGACAGGTATTTTTGCATCACATTTTGGTCTGTTTTTCATAAAATTGTGGTTTTCTGGCAAATTAGTGGCAGTCATTAAAGATTGAAGTTAGAAAATAATGGCAGACATTTGAGTTTCAGATTTTATACCCTTCAGAAAATTTGTACTAATGCAAGATCTACCTGTTCTATTTAAGTTAATAAATAAATAATTTAAAAATTGGCCTTATTTTTGGGCCTGTGTCCCACTTCTATTTCTATGTATGGCTTTGTCCAGATTTCTTGCTCTGAAGTTGAGAGGTATGAGTGTCAGAGCCATCACTGTCAGCCAGAGACATTTCAAATTATGACATACTTATTGCACCTCACCCCCCATTGTAGTGGCTCTGGATGTGTCCAAGGAAGGCAAGGAGCAGTTATGCAGTGTAAGTGTGCAGAGTATTCCCCCATCCAAGGTAGATCACAAATACGACCGTGGCTTTTCATCTGTCCTTGATTTTGCAAAATGTTCTGGTTTTCTATCAGATTTTTATACTGTTGATTTATGCTTCTTATTATTCAGGAACTGCATGCTGTCACAGTGCCCTGTTGCTCTGTTTAAGTAGCCATGGTTTAATGAACATCAGGTAAGCTTGTCGGAGATTGTAAGATGCAAGTAAGCTTTAGTAAGCATATTGTTAAAGAATTACCAGCATTGAAAGCCTTTTCGTTGTTGCCATGCAGAGAATATTTACATAACTAGATAATGTATAAGCCTTGGGTATTGAAATGCATATGACAGTATTTGTAATAAAAGGACAGGATTACAGTATTTTCAGAAGCTCATTACATTTTATTGGAGACCAGTGTCTTATAGCAGTGTGTGTGTGTTAGTAAACTTGTAGTTGGGTGGCTTTAATGGTATATGGTAAATAAGCATTGCTACATTACTTAAAAGCCAAGCCCTGCAACAACTAGCTCCACACTGAAGTCAAAACACAATAGCTCTGGTGGGTAAATGTAATGTTTGAAATAACTACAGCTTATGTGCAAACACAATAGGTAGTGATGAAACAATGCTCCACATTGCTGAGCTGCAGACCAGTTATCACTAGCTACCAGGATTTCACCCACTTCAGATCAAGCACGGTGCCGTTCAGTGCAACCTTCCCAGAACTAATTCAAGTCTGATCAGAATTATTTGGTGTGTGTTTAAGAGGGAGGTAACATACCCCTCAGCTGTCCAGATTTTTGCCCCATATTCCTCCTAAAAAGGATTGAAGTTGCTAAATAATGAGACATTTCAGTTTTAGATGTCATGTCATTTAGAAAAATACATACTAACACATCCTGTTACTTTTGCAATTTTCTAAGTTTCTGAGAGCCATATTTATAATCTGTCCCTATTTATTTTAGGCTTTGTCAAGATTTCTTGCACTAAGGTTGAGGCCTTGAGGAGTGTGGTATGTTTGTGAGAGAGAGAAAGTGAAATGCCCAAGTTAGAGTTAGCAGGTGGAATTTTCAAGTGCATTTTCAAGGAACTGTGAGTTTTAAGGGAAGCTAAGTTCACTGCTGCTCATGCCAAGTCTATTTACAATGTGCAACTGTTTTGTTTAGCAAATGGTATCTCTATTGTGGTATAAAGTTTTAAAGCTATGTTAGTAGCACCACAAGTAGAATACTTGCATCTTAATGTAAAGGCTTGAGGTTCTATTCCTACAGCGTATACATTTGTATGCTGCAGTCCTCAGGATGTCCTCCTTTGGATGAGATGCCTAATAACTATGAACCTGTTTTTCAGCTTGTCATCCATTTTCTATTGCAATATACCAGCTTACCATTATTTTAATTTAACATAGGCAATTTATTCTTTGACGGCAGCAGGCACTGAATTTGTAGATGAAACACTGAAATATACAGTTTTCTAGCAACAACATCTTCATTAGTTTCAGATATCTTTAATGTGGAATTATTCAGAGTACTTTTACTTCGGCAGAGACACTCAAACAAGTGTTGCTGTATAATACAAGGGATATAATTCAATTATATATTATAATTAATACAATCAGGTAAATCAAATAACTTTTGCATGGCCCTAACGGTGTGCAAGGAGCCTATTGCTTGAAAACAGTTCAAAGGTAAATAACCTGTCACTGGCCAGATGCATTTTCTTTGAATGTGGGTTTCAATGCTGTTTCATTGAATGTGAGTTTCAAAAATAGAGAAGCTTTAATGCCAAGTCTGTTTTCATTGTAAGACTATTGCTTTGTTTAGGTTTAGTAAATGTCTCAGTGTTTGGGCTATAATGTTTGAAATAAAAGTTGTAAATTAAATCCAACTGCCTGTAATCATTGTAGAACTAAAGCATAAAACAGTATGCACACAGATTTGAACAGTGTCTACAGTAAATGGGGAGAAATAGCCAAGTAATGGGACACTGGAATGGCTGTGTGGGCAGGGCTTGGGTGGGTGGACTTGGGCGGGGCTGTGTTGGCAGGGGGTGGGGTGAGCTATGTGGGTGGGGCTCTGGGTTTGCACCCCCCCTGCAAAAAATCCTACGGGCTCCCTTGCACATGGGTAGACTTTTTTATAGAATTCTACTTACTCCCACATCCCATAGGTATGCTGTAAGTAAAAGAATGATCCTCCAAATTGCTCACATATGTTTGTGTGCTGGTTATCACAAAGTTTGTGCTAATTCTGAGATAAACTAGCATCCTGTTTAGCACTGGATTCTGGATCCATGATATCTCAAAATTAGGTAAAGTGGGTAATAAAGAGAAGAAGCATGGCTAGGATGGAGCAAAGGGGCAGCCTTCCTTGGTGCAAATTGCTGCAGGGTATGATCAGCAGATGCCGATTGGTCAGCAGTGCAATATGAGCATTCATTCCTGTACCAGCATTTCCAAATGTGTGCATGGAAATAAAGTCAAATACCGATTTTCAGGACTGAAGCTCTGGTTTCAATGCTTTGTGTATAGTACAACTTTCAGCAAGAAGTTTTCTACAGTTTTTAAAAGTAGACGTTAACGTTTTTCTGCTTTTGAACTCAGGATTGAGGCTAACATAAATGGATCTGGTTCTCCTTAGGTGGGAGGTGAGGAACACCAAACTGGGGAATGGAATTTTCTTTTCTGCTCCCCAAATTAAGAGGTGAAATGTGGCAGATTAGGTAGAGACACTGAGGGTTAGGTGAGGAAGCCATGGCTCTAAAAGAGAATGAATTAAAATGAATGAGAAACTTTGCTTAGCCTTTTGACTACCAAAAATCTATATTGTTTTTATTATTACTTAGGAGGTGCCTGCTATGTAACCACTTTAGTAGTACTAGAGGGTTATTCTGCAAGTCTCATTGAATATTACTGACAAGGAGTCTTCTCTGGCATATGTCAATCCCTGGATTCCAAAATTATCCACGGTGTTTACTGCAGTTTCAGAAGCACATACATTTTATCTGTCATTAACTCTGTCTTTCTTTCAGATCAGGTTTTATTATAGGTAAAATTTAAATGGAATACAAATCAGAAGAGTTCAAGAGCAGTCACATGGGGAATGCCTGCTTATTTGAGAGTATTTTATGTACATAGTCTCAAAAGTTCATAGGTTCACAAGTTCATAGGATCATAGGAGGTTGCTAAACTAGCAGCCCTACAGTCCTTACAAACTTAGCCATGTTAATCCCAAGTTGCCCCCGTTGTCCTTATTAGGTGGATATAAAGTAATCCACTAACAGCATAATCCTTAATAAACTAATGTCAACAGTAAGGACACTGATAAATGACAAAAAAAAAGATTAGGCACTGCAGTGCTCCAGCCATAAGTATACTTTACTGGTGAGTCTAGAACCCAGTAGTACCCACAAGGTTTTTTTATAGAAACAGTTTAAGCAAGTTTGATAAGCACAGTGACTTAGTGTAAGATATATGCTTTCTGCCTTTTGTGAAGCATTTCCAAAATCAGAACTGGACAATTTTGTACATGTCACACACACACACACACACACACACACACACACACACACACACACACACACACACACACACACACACACACACAAACACACAAACACACACACACACACACACACACACACACACACACACACACACACACACACACACACACACACACACACACACACACACACACAAAACACTTTATTCAGCTGCTTTTACTGTATTTGTTTCCACCTCCTACTCTGTTACTCCATCTTGTTTTTTCTGCTGCTTGTTCTCTGAAGTGCTCACTTACATCTTTTCTTCTGCATTTATTACTGCTTGTCTATAGCCTGTTTATATTGTAAGTGTTATTCTAAGCCTCTTAGTTTTGGTTTAAGCACTTGGGCTTTAGGCCTGCCTCTTAGCTCTCCCTGGCCTTTCTTCCTCACATTCTGACAAATTATGGATGGACAATTTCTACAGTTTCTCCTACCAGTCTGGTTGGTATGGGCATCCTGAGACAGTGTAGCAACTGCCCCAAGTACATGGGCAACCGTCAACTACTACCACCTAGGAACACAACTTGTGAGAGATGCAACTACATTAGGAACCTAGAGTTTATGCTTTCTCCTTCACAAGCCAGTATATCTGGCACCAAGAAGATTATCAACACAATCACTACACCTCAAACATCACTCACACCTACAAAACACACACCCACATATGCAGAGTTTCTTAACAAAAACATACCCAAACAAAGGAGACCTCTGAGGCAAAAACACATGCAATCTCCACAACCCTCCACGCCACATACCACGCATAGTCCACACACCTGTGTCTCACAGCCAAGGTTTTACCAAAAAAACAACATATTAGTCATAGGAGACTCCATTGTGAGACATACAGATGTGCCTCTCACTAAGCCGGATAAGAATAAAGTCATGGTTAGTTGTTTGTCAGGTGCCAGAATCCGCCATACCACATATGCACTCAAGTCTCTCTAAAACAGGTACTGTTATGACTCTGTCCTAGTCCATGTTGCTGTGAATGACTTGAGACGTACCTCCATGGACTATATGAAGACAGACATGATTGACTGAGGTCGCTGAATATGTGTCCCAGGCAGGTATGTCCCTAGCCTTAGGCAGCATTCTGCAGTCATCCAGAATGATGCCTCAATACAAACAGAAAATGACTAACAATTGGCTTAGTTTCTGGTGTCATTCCAGGGGGATCCAGTACCTGACATCCTGGGAAGATATAATCGACAGACCACGAAGTTTTGCCAGTGATTACCTGCATCTATCTCACTTGGGCTTCAGGCTTCTGGCAAAGGCTCTTACCTCCCCCACAGTGCCTTGTGTAGGAAAAGCAATGAGGTCAAAACTATCAACATAAAAATTTCTACAAAACCCAAATTAAAGGTCATGCTTCTAAATGCTAGGAGTCTAAACATGAAACTGCACTCATTGCAAGCATTCTTAACCCTGGAAGATGCTGACATCTGCACAGTCACAGAAACCTGGTTCAAAGCTACGGACAGCACCCCAGCCTTACCTGAATACACTCATCCTATCATACATTCAGACCCCAAAATGTGGGCAGTAAATTCAAAGGAAGTGGGGTTTCAACATATATTAAAGACCTGCACACCTCCAGGCTGGTCAAACAGTATGACACACAGGACACACTCCAGGTGCAGGTAACCATTAACAAGGCCCATATTCAAATCATAGCTAGCTACTGGTCCCCCAATTTGACTCAAGATGCCCACTCTGCCAATCTGACCTCTTCGAATCTATCAAGATTCCACTCTTTTCCCTTATCCTGGGCGACTTAACTATCCAAACATTGATTGGAAGAACTACTCATTCCAGAACACAAATGCCCAGATTTGATTTTGTCAATGCAAACCCCTTGGAACAGCTAGTCGATACCCCCACAAGAGATGATAATATCTTGGACTCGGTATTAACTAACATGAGTAACCACTGCAGCATCCCTACAGTATCATCCTCCCTGGTAGGATCCAACCATAAAGCAGTCATGTTTGAAGTCACCATCTACTCCGACTCCCCCTCTAACTAGGGTCAAGCAAAAAAACTTCTCCAAAGCTGATTACAACCTTCTGAGGGATGGTATAAACAACTTCACAGCCCCCTCCCCCTCTGTAGGAACTGGCACCAATGTCCAAAACTACACCAAAGTACTATATGAGCATTTATTTAGATGCATGGAATCCCCTCCGCAAGGAAGAGTAAACATGTCTTGTGGACATCTGCAAAAGGAAAAAAATGCTCTCCAGGACAAATAAGGAGCGGGTGCCCAATTGGAAGCAATCTCTCCATAGCCTGAACAAGCAAATAAGTGCATTAGTGAAATATTCCAAAGCAAACTTCAAGTCAAAATTGGCCACATCTACTAGAGACAGTCATAAGGCCTTCTTCACATATGTCTGCAATCTCAAAGGAAGCACATAAATCTGCTCAGAGCTGGTGGTCAAGGACACCACATACACAAATGCCGTTGATATAGCCAACTTGCTGGCTGACAAATTCGGTGAAAACTTCACCCCTCTATCCCCCCACCAGTAAAGCAGGACATCCCCAGTATATCTAGGGAACAGATCATCATTGCTCTCTCAAAGGCAAAAAATACAACCTCCATGGGACCCAATATCATCCCAGGCTGCATCCTACATGAACTCAGGCAGGAACTTGCAGCACCATTAGACACCCTAATCAACCAGAGTCTGAGTACCCGCTTTGTCCCAGATAAGTGGAGGACAGACACTGTCATCCCTTTGCACAAAGGTGGAGTGAACACTGATCCAGGAAATTATACACCCATCAGCCTAACTAGCCTGATCTGCAAGGCCATGGAAAGGATTATCATGGACCTCATTAACAAGGACATTGGCAACTTCCAAACACTCAATCCCAAGCAGTTTGACTTCATCAAGGGAGATCATGTCCATTAAATTTGGTTAACTTTTTTGAGACAGTCACCAAAGCCATGGAGGATGAGAAGACAGTGCACAGTGCCTACCTTGACCTGGCCAAAGGCCTTCGACATTATTTCCCACTCAGGCATAATAGATAAACTATATCAACTAGGCATAAATACATATGTTACTAGATGGGTAGCAAACTGGCTCACTGATACAACCCACCTAATCAAAATACGGAAAGCCACCTCAAGCATTAGACCCATAACGAGCGGCATACCCCAGGGATCGGTCTTGGGGCCCCTGTTGTTTGGGATATACTTTTCCCAGGTGCAGGTCAAAACCAGTGGGCTATGGCTGACCAAGTTTGCAGATGAATGCAGACTGATTGCTGTCATCAATTCCCCTAGTGATGTGGACATCCTCCAAGAGGGTCTCACCAAAAAAAATGACTGGTGCCAGAAACATGACCTCAAGCTGAATACCAATAAAATGCATCATCATCCTCTTTGGGCAGAGTGATGTCCCCACTAATTATCACATGAATAACAATGTCCTAAGTACGCAGTCAGTCGTGAGGGATTTGGGCACCCAGGTTATTAGCAACCTGACTTTTGACCACCGTGTTGCAGCTGTTGAATGGAAAGCTTTCTATATGGCCCACCTCATAAGTAAGAGTATCTCATACAGCAACAAGGAGGTCATAACATCCCTGTATTCTTCCCTTATAAGGCCCATTATTAAGTGCAGTGCCCCTTTTGGCATGTACCTTGCAAAGCACATGCAGCAGCTGGAGAGACCAGAGAGGTTCCTGACCAGGGGAATCCAGGGCTTCAAATATCTACCCTACACAGACAATCTAAAAGCCCAGTCCCTCTACTCAGCCTCATACAGACTCCTCAGAGGTGACCTCTGTCTGGCATGCAAAGCAATCTCAGACCTTGGCTTGATGGGACTGCTACATATCCGGAAGTCAAGCTCCACTCGAGTAACCCGCATGAGTAACCTCAACACGGTCTGTGACATTAATAGGACTTGTTGGTGGGCCAGATCTGGGTCACAGAGACTCCCACATCCGTGGAATAGACTCCCTCTCCACGTCAAACAGAGTACCTCATTATCCCTTTTTAAGTGCAACCTGGATAACTAGATGGGAAACAGAAAATACACCCCTGGAATTCCATCTGTGTCCCTGTTGGACAGGGGCATCGGGTGCTGACTTGTCTAAACACGGGCTAAACTTATTAGGGCCTCAGGGCTAACAGCCTAGTAACTTCCTATGATCCTATTTAACATCTGACAATGTTATTTAAGTGTGTTAACAGGTTAACTAATTATTCTAATTAAGTATATGTGAGTGGAAGTGAGCTGAATGCATTAAACATATAGCTTCCTTGGTCTTTGGTATTCATTTTTGCTTGTTGTTTTGCTTCTGTACACAATAACACATGTGGAAGACACTGCTGAAGCTTTACATGTAAGTGTTCCTACTCAAGTTACTTTTACATATGTTCCCAGATGAAACCTCTAAAGCACTGAGACACCATACATAGTCAAGACAAAGTATGGTAATTAGCTTATAACTGTCATCAGTGCTAATACCACCTACAAGTACCAGATGGAATGACCTTGGAAAAGTTTTCATTAAGCCTTTTTATTTCTTTTGGTCTAAGAAATATCAAGTTTGTAGCAGCTAACACTGGTACTCCTGTCAGAATTGTTGATACTGACAACAAAAACATAGATTAATAAACTTTGTAAGTACAAATCTCTTTTGTAGGACAATTTCTCTTTTGAAGAAATTATCAGACTGAGTAGAGTGCCAACGGGGCTATGAATTATTTCCTAATGGGGTTCCCAATGGACAGTCTGTTGTATAACATGTTAACTACTCTGAGTTATAAAACAGGGTGCAACCTTATGCAGACTTTTCACAGAAAATATCATGAACAGCTTATGGCATGAAATCAACTGCTGAATAGAACCATTTTAAATGAAGTGGATTTTGGTGTTTTTCTCAAGAACTTGCAATCAACCATTAATTAATCAGGATAGATTTGCAGTGATTATAAAAGACAAGAAATGTAACAATTGAATAAAACAATCGTTAGCTAAACAGGAATTTCATAGCCAAGGTAGCAAGCACCAACCAACTTCCTATAGGCAGCATGGTGTAGACCAATATGAGATGATGACAACAACACAACTCCATGAATATCATTTATGTATTATGGAGACTGGTAAGAAAATCCCTGAGTTTTGCTAAAAGATAGCAGAACAATTTTCCATCATTTCCAGTGCCTCTGGAGAGCCAGTCAGAGTATAACAGAGACTTGAGAGAAGCACAGTGATGCTCAGAGGTGGGCCTCCTGAAATAGCAGTTTAGTACAACCACGCACCAGAGAAAAAACAAGAGGAAATGGGGAAGAATTCAGCAGCAATGTTATTGAGCTATTCCAAAAGGTAGTTTAATTAATTTCAACTGACTACTGGGCAGTTTGTTGTTTTAAAACAGGGTTTACTATTTTTCTGATAAGAAAAGCAAGTCTAGTGAATACAATTACTGGCCCTAAATTATTTATAAATAAACTTAACTTCAGCGTTTTATTAAAAAATCTCAGTTTACCTACTAATAATCTAAACTAGTGAGTACCTTTAAACCTTTAAACAAGCATTAGAGAGGTTTGAGGATATCTGTGAATAAGAAATTTTAATTTACAAGCCATCAGTATTTGTAATTATTTATAACGTTTATCTCCAAGTGAGTTTTAAGCAGTAAAACAGTTAAGAGAAATGAAAATCTTGCATAATTTGAAGGCAGGTAATGGCTATGAACTTATTATAATTAATCAAACTGATTAAAAAAATAATATTATTAAACATCTGAGTGGATCCACCACCTAAATGTTGGTGGATCCACCACCTAAATGTTGGTATCTGGCAGAATTTGCAAGTACATAGATTTGGTGCTGTTGGATATAATTCACGATGATTCTAAAAACATCAATGAACATGATTTTTTGCATGTGTTCCACTCAAAAATGGTATGTTCTTTGGTATTCCTAAGCTGCACATGGACTGAAGCAACCTCCTGTTGAGACATGTTCCATGACTAAGACAGTGCCTTTATTTACAGACAGAAAATCAAATACATTGACTTAGATGTGTCAAACCTTTATCAAACGTTGTTGAGACTTTTTTGTTCAGTCTGGAGAACTTGCCAAATGAATATTACATGTTAACCATTGTTATCAACTACTATATTCAGCCATTTCCAATGAAGTGGTATGACATGATTAAAAATGTTCTGATATTACAGTTCTGGTTACAGGAAGGATTTAAAGTGTTTTTAACATTTCAGAATTTATCTTGTTTAGTAGTTTGTTTTATGCTTGGTAGTAACATTTCCTTTAAAAAATAGTGGTATCCTGGGTACATCTGTGCACCCTATGCTAGTCTAGTAATGACAGCTTGGGGAAGAAGTTTATATATATATATGCATAAATATATATATATATATATATATATATATATATATATATATATATATATATCTCAAATGGAAGAAATTACCAAGGTAGTGTTTACACCACATTTACAGATTATCTATTCCTTATCGAGGCAGACATCATGGTCAAAATTAATGATTTTGTACTTTCAATGACAGGGCTGCTTTTTTATATTATATAACCACTTAGATGTTCATAAAATTGAAAGTTTTCCTACTAGAAGTTTCAGTACGCCAAACCTAAACAATTATTGTTTGCTTGCCACTAGTAGTCACCCTGCTCATGTAAAGAGCAATGTTATTAAAAATCAAGCAACTTTGTTATCAAGACTAACAGCAGATGATGGAACTTTCCCCAAAAAAAGTCAGATAAGCTGGGAAGTTTGTTTACCCAGAAAGTGGCTAGGACACTAGCAATGAAGACGTTTTACTTAAGGAAGTTATGGTAATAGGGCAGATGTACTCTGGATGATATTAATGCAGGTTACAGATACAGGAAATATGTGAATACATTTAACTGTTGTCCCAAGAAAGCCTGTAGGAATAGTTGATTACAGTTTCGATACTTGTGTAAAATTAAGAAAACTGTCACATCAAATTGGAAAATTTTGAAAGGCTATCCTGATTTAATATACAGCGTGGAAAGGTTCCCTTATTTGTAAGAAAGGAAGACAGCACTTTGACATGTTTACTTCGATGTTCAGCAATGGACATACCAGGTAGATTGAAAGTTAAACCCTCATGCACTTATCAATGTAGCTTTTGCAAATTATGTAGACATGCTAAAGTAGAACTTTCTTTGTATTTACCACATGTAGAGAAGTCAACTGGAGTTAGACACATATATGACTTCAATCCCAAAGGTATAGTTTATGTGGCCATATGTGTTAGCTGGATAGCTTGTACACTGGAAAAATAGTGAGGAAGTTGTCACAGCAAATACTGTCAACATGTACAATCTATACAAGATAAAGACAACAAAACTGCATTATATAAGCATTTTTTAACATGCAGACTACTTTAAATTATTTGTGACTGATCACGTCAAGTTCGACATAAGGAGAGGTGATTGTTAATAGTCTTTAGGAATCGTGGAGCTGAACTGGTAAGTAAGACTAATGTAGGGCCGACAATCAACTTATTCTCAATACAAAAAAAAAAAAAGCACTCTCTTTGGTTCAAAATGCAGACTATCATCCAACATACAAAAATGGAATATTCAGCACAATCCCACTGATTTTCCAGGAACAGCAAGCACTGTGGGATTTGGCTGGAACAATGCCTAGATTACACTAAACTCCCTTACTATTATGGGCATGGAAAATCTCCCACTTCCTATCACCAAAAGGCACAGCAGCCACTGGAGAGGGAGCCCACCTAGCCTAACACAAAAATGGCCTCACATTCTTCACAAACTCCTCCTCCAAAAATCTGAAAGTCCTTCTGAAAATGGCTAACAACATTTGCAAATTTTTCTCTCTTGTAACCAAAAACAGAACATTGCTGTTTAATTAAAAAAGTGGCTTCCCATTACATAAAAAAGTGCACTGCTTTTGCCATCTTTGCTATATAAACTATTCAATCAAAACACTTTTCTTGACTTTTCTAGAAGACTTACCAAAAGATTCCCTCATTACATCCTCACAGGAATCTCTTAAGACACCCCTGAACTTGCACTCCAAAGAAACAAACTACAGCCTGTTAACCACTCCTTCTCCATTTTAGACCTACAGATCTGAGACTCACTCCTTGCAACTTTATGAATAGAGGCCAGTACCTATTCTAAATTCAGAAAGGAGTTGAAACACCACCTATTTCAACAAGTCAGGTGCAAACAATGTAAGTAAAATAAAATAAAAACACATCAATAACTGATCCCATGCCCACATCTTACACATTGTCTCCCTACATGAATATGGCAGTGTTGATATGTATGAATGCCTCGTATGTTAATTTCTTCACGTGTTTACTTGTGTACATATTTTGTATGTATGATGGGTGCTGATGGAACAATTTTCTTTCAATGTTTGCTAGTGGCTTACTTTTTTTGTATGCATTTCTTGATCTTTAGCTTCTGTACCTAACTACTGTATTCACATTCTATTCCTTGTTTTCTGAATGATTCTCCTAGGACGAGCCTGAAAATGGTCCTTTGTGATCAGTGCTCTAACCCAGTTAACAAAAGGAAATGAAATAAAGTAAAATAAAACACAACATGATACCCTACACTAGCACACACTGTATCAAACAAATAACCCTTCCACTAAAATCAGTCCTGCCGGTATTGAGGACACCATACTTGATTAGGCACTCACCAGCACCCCTCAAAATTCTTTGTCCTGTACAACATTTCCATCCTTTTTCAGCAATCAATGAACCATTACCACCCTTTTATCCACTGGTGCTACTAAGATTCCTTATTCTCAAAAGACAAAGTCAAAAAGTAACTTTATTGTCATTCAACCATACCCGAGTTGTGGCTGAATGAAATTATGTTCCTCCAAACTTATACACAGAAACATAACAGCAAACACAACAACAGCAAGAGTGAAAGAGACAACCGAAGACCAGAAGCTTTAAAACAAGTATGATACATGGACTAATTCTATCACCCTGCCACCAACTCCATGCATCATCAGGAACATTTATATCTCAGTCCTTTTGACTGACCATCATCTCATCACCACAGACCTTACAACTACCGCTACCTGCAGGCCCAATGGTTACACCATCCCTAGCAACATCCACACCTAAATCCTTTCTTATGACCTCTTTCCTATCACAGTCTTCGCAACCACCTTTACCTGCAGGCCCAAATGGCCACACCATCACCAGCAACATCCAAGTCCTTCCTTCCTTCCGACACCACCGACCCTCACAATCCACCATCCAGTCTGTCGCCATCACCACTTCCATCACTACAACATCATCCTCTGCATCACAAGGCCAATCCATTTACCATAAAACCAATGAAGTTCTGCTTCTCACACCGCATCAGCACAGCTCACCATTTGCAGGCCTAACTTCCACCACTCTACATTATGTTATGTTACCAAAAACAGGCAATGCACAGGCAATAGTTCCATTCAGGACACCATGAACATTGCCACTACATAACTGCTCACTCTATAGCAAAAACTCACCATTTAAAAAGAATCACATGTACAACACAGAAACAGAAAGTACATATCAGGAGCTGGAGAGTCCTCTGCCATACAAGGCACTGCCATCTTCCAACACTCTATACTGAGTTTTAGATCTCTTAAACATAAACATAAGTTCTCACTGCTAGAATTTCTACCCTGTATCCTTTTTCTTCAGGACAACTATTTTCATCTAGTTATAAAATATATCAAATGCAATTCTGTCTATTGAATGATTTCAGAAGAAGGCCATTCATGCTAAAATATATATATATATATATTAACCACCATGCCATCATGATGAAATTTTGGTCATTCAGAAACAAGAGCAAAAAAGTATTCATCAAGCCAAGTCCACCTATTTTTGAGCAAATCTGTCTAAGTTGCTCAAGAAATGGAAAGGATTTTGGGAAGATGAGTAATTTCCCATGCAAATCCAAGGCTACCCCTCATTGCAAAATCAAACATGATCACCAAAGCCTCTCAAGATTATGCAAATATAACTAACCTATTTACTCAATGGATTAAAGTGCCACGCAAGCCCTCTTATCAGGTCAGCAGATATAAGCACTATTCAAAACAAAAGTTTACTTAAAGGAAAATGTCCAGAATTTCCAGTTTTACAATGTGTCAGAATAAGAAGCAAATGGATAATAAAGCTACCTAATTATGGGTTGCTGGATTTCATTGCCTGATGAAATTTCTTAAAAGCCTCTGACTCCCTCACTGTCACTTAAGACATGTCATTAACCTATCATTATCCAGTATTACCTTCCCAGACCTGTGCAAGTTATCCACTGTAATTCCATTTTCTGATCAAAGTAATAATTTACTGCTGTCTTCCTGCAATCACACAAGACTTTCCTCCTCACTGTTGGAGAGTCGGCAGAGAGCGGTTTCATCATAGCTGACCTAATGTCTTAGAACAATTAGCATCCTACACTCACAGCAGTACCTTACTAATCACAGCTTTGATGGTATTTTCAAGGGCAGACATACTGGGACAATTTTCATACATCTTACAAAGACCTTGATTACTGTCCAACACACTCAGCTTTGTCATGAACTAATCTGTTGCAGTAACACCCCCCCCCAAGATACCCACACACTGTTGTTCACTGGATAAATATTTACATGAGTGGATGAACTCAAAGGCTTGGCTGAAAGAACTTTCTGGAATAAGTAGAATGGCACCACAGTGAATGGCCATGTCTGCATGTTACTGTGCTCCACTCACATGACTTTGTCTGTTCCAGGGTCTGTTGAATTTGTCAGGATCAAATACCAGCAATCCATACCATTGACACCACCATCCAGACCCTTAAGTGAAGTCATGTTTCCATGAAAGATTTTAGGTGCTGAGGTTATAAATGACAGCTTAATTTTAAAAACAGCATCTTCCCATATGGGTACTGGAGGTTGTCAGCTTTTGACTATCTTTGTATAAAGATATTTGCCAGAAACCACTAAAAACATCTAATGTGGAAAACAATTTTGCATTAACAAACTTGGGAAGTGTATCTTAAAAAATAAGAAATGCAATGTTGGTGCACTAACATAAAACACAAAGACACATGAACACAGTTAAGATGTAATGCATTTTATTGTCCGAACATAGGTTTGTCTCTTTTGTTCTCTCTTTCTCTCAGTTAGCTAAACCACAGCCTGTATAGTGTATTAACTGCACACAACATCCATACATTCATAGCCAATATCTTATTTTCTTG